>NW_027109068.1:275618-289224 GCF_000696795.3 Halyomorpha halys
TGCCAAACTCAAGCGGATTGGAATTGGAGTGAATCCTGCCAAGACAGACGCTATGTCATACCAAAAAGGTAAGAAACCATTGCCTACTCACCTCAGGATTGAAGAGGTCGACCAACGGATCTCCACCTCCGTGCTCTGGGAGTCACACTCGATCGCCATCTCACATTTTCTACCCATGTTCATGAGAGACAGAATTCGCCCTTCAAAAGAGCTATCGACTGTATCATCTGCTAAAATCTCCGCAGCTCTCGCTGAGGCTCAAGCTCCAGATATACAAAGCTGTCATTAGACCGACGCTGCTCTACGGGGCGCCTCTGCTCACATGTATAGAACCACGCTCAACAGACAGCAGAGCTTCCAGAACTCTGTCCTTCGGAAGATAGTAAGAGGAACAGCGTTACAGAGGGCCAGAAACACTGTCATCCACGATGTGCTCCAGCTGCCCTCTGTGCTGGAGTACATTGGCCGGAGACACATCAAATTTTTTGATGGGTTGAAGGCCTGCACCAACCCGCTGTTCCGGGAAATCGCCTCTCCACCACCAGCTGGGAGATGGCAAGGAGATGTCCCCTTGGTAAATGTTCTTACCATGGGACGAGGTTTGGGCTCTGCAGTCTAAATCAAATACTATCACAACCACCAAAGCGGACCCTCCCCGCTCATCATAGTTTCAATGCTCATACGGCGCCATCCGTATGAGCATTGAAACTATCCGATTCTGCACACACACAGTGTACACTCGACAAAGCCCTTAAAATACCCATGGGTAGAAGAAGGAAGCACACTTCAACTGACATCATTGCACCTAAGTATTCCTTATTTTCAATGGAGGGTACGAAAAAAAAAAAGAAAGTTGTATGTCGATAATCACGAACAAAAATAATTATATAATTATTGATACTTTTAGACAAATATTGATCGCTTGAGATCATTTTGGCATAACCAGGAACTTACTATTGTATTATACGCGAACAGGTCTTCAAATACAGCACTAAGATATTCATAAAATTTATCATAATATGCCAATGATGAATAATCCATACATCTATTTATGTGTTGGTGGCTATCGACTGGATTAAACTTATTTCGAAGACTTATAGATTTACTTCATACACCTACAATACAACAATTTGACTATCGTTATTTTCATTTATCTTTTTCTTCTTCCCAGGTGCTTTATGGCCTTCCTCTTGATCTTCTCCCATTATCTCTGATTTTTTGCTCCTTCATTCTTTTTAAATGAGAAAATCACAAGAGCCTATTTTCATCGTCCCATTTCAATTTATCTTCTTCTCTATCTTCCTTCTTATGACAAATCAAATGTTTAGAGGCCTTACTCAAACGCTGTCAAATCCCCCGGTCTTTTTATAATAATGTTGTAGGAGAATTTTTCCTCCAATCCTGTGGATACACTCTTTATATAAAATTCTAAGGCTTCAACATGGCCTCTTGAGTGGGTCGAACTTCCTATCGCCTTTCTTGGTTCCTGGTCCTCGCTCATTCGATAAACTTGCCCGATCTATTTAAGCTGTATTTTTTTTAGGGTGAATATATTAGCACAGGAATTTTAAGCTCCTCCTCAATCCTTTAATTTCTTACGCGGTCTCTTCTAGATTTTCCTGCAACTCTAGGTAAGTTTTTCATTTCATTTACTGTGATTCAGATATCTGTTTGTGAAGATGATCCAGCTCTCACTAACATGGATAGGAGATATACTAAGGTGTAAATATGGTGCTTGGTTACATGACCAACATCTCGATGACCAATGATACTATTGCTGAGGCCTAATAGATTTGGTTAGCCCTAGCAATTCTATAACCTAATTCCAAATCTTATTTGCCCTGTCAATTTATATTAGTGCCTACGTAGTTAAAATTCTCGACCGCTTCGAGAACCTCATTGTTAGTCCCCCTCCATTATCTTTTCCTCATCTCAGGAAAGAACCATTATCTTACTCTTGAGGGCATTGACGTTCATCCATTTTGGCTGAAGTTCCTCCTACCATATAACTTGAGGTTGCTGCAGTTTCTTTTTGTATCACAAATGAGAACGATATCATTTGCATCTATAAGATAGACTGGATGAGAATCGCCCTCATGTTTCATTTCCCGATGACTGGGCTATTCACCTCTTACAAACTGTATGGATTTCATCTATAAATAGGGTAAATAAGAGTGGGCTCAGGCTATCGCCGTTTGTCACTATTATTAATTGGGAAAGGAGCAAACTTTATTCAGCTGATCCTTACTAATCCTTCTGAATTATTGTGACCAAATTTTATAGCGGTTATGAGATCTCTTAAAACATTTTTTGCAGCAAGTGAATTCCATATTTCTAACAACGGGACCACCTCCTGTCAGTTGCTATTTCTAATATACATAGTTCTAGGTAATATATATAAATTACATTTCAAATATAGTTCCAGCTATTTCCTAGATGAAAGATATAGTTCTGGGTCTGCCTCCTCCTTTTCCAACTGTTCTAGAACAATTGATCGTAACCTTTGATCCAACATGTAGCTGTACATTTTGTGGGCCTGATTTCCCTGTAACTAGTTCACCGTTTGATCGCCTTTTCTGTGGATTAGAATAATGAAGCTATATTCCCAGTCTTTCGGGATTGCCTTCATGTCTCATACAGTTTGAAATAGGCCTAATGAGCTCTTGTCCACCATATTTCAAGAAATCAGGGATTATGTTGTCCCTACCTCCTACCTTGCCTGTCTTCATCAGATCAGGAGCCAGTTCCACTTCCTACACATTAATGGCTTTTTCACTGACTACATCGAGCGTCTGTTCCCTTTGTTCTCTAGCTGCTTCTTCATTAGCGAAGAGATGAAGATAGTGCCTACGCCATATATCTAATATTTAGATTTATTTTTTTATTTTTTTATTTATCACTTCTCCATTACTGTCGTTTTCATTTCTCACTGGCTTTGGCTCTTGTGCTCTTTACAAAAATTTCATGGTGCGCCTATTTTTTTTTATTTCCCCTGTGATTTTTATCAAAGCTTTTCCCAAGACTTCTTTTCATTTGTTTTTTCCTTATTTCTTGCAATGTAATTTTATACTCAGCATAGTTATCGGACGTCTTAGAGTTTCTAAAATCGAAGTTTTTAGGGCGTTCCAATATTTTTCTACATCTCCTACATTTACCTGTGCATCAATGACGTCCTCTTCATATTGTGGTAACGGAATCCCCTCATCTAGAACTGGGTTATTTCTAAAAACGATTAGATCATATTCTATGACAAAAAGAGGAGGTTCTTCAACAATCATTGCCATCCACATAAAAATACATTTCCGCCAGACTAAAGGGTGTTTGCATATCCATCCATGATGCGCAAGTTTCAGAAAAGGGTTTCTTTAATCCTGTTAGCAGTTAAGATGGATTATTTTCAGTCTCCAATTATTTTCAACTGTAAATTTTTATAACTCCTCTTACTCCAGCTTTTTGAGAGTCCTTTTCTTTCTTATGAACAACAGCTTCACATTGAATGCTGAACACAAAGAATGAAAGCGTTTAAAGAAATGTTATAGTTATACTCAAGCGCACCATTTACTAAGATTTTTTTACCAGGAACTACTGTCTCCCACTTAGGCTTAGATCAAAAATAAAATATGCGTTTAAAAACTAAATTCCATTAGATTATTCCATTGGAAGAAAAGGGGACGCTGATCTATGTATGCTGGTAGAATTGTTCCTGGCACCAAAGTAGTCCACATGAATACAATCTCGGGTCAATAGGCTGAGTAAAAAGGAGACACATTACAGAAAATTAGAAACACAACCGTTGTATGTGAAAGTAGAAACCATTGCAAGAAGTTCTGATCAGGACACGTACCGTACATAAAAACATAAAACAGACCTTCAAAATTGCAGAAAGAAAGTGGGATATTTCATAACATTCGACATGGCTTAGTGGCAGTGGAGTTAGAGCCGGTCGTAGCTGAGAGTTAACTTTGACTTGAGGTCGTGACTGCGGTGGCGCTGGTTCATTTCCTGCCTGGGAGGTCTACTTTTATTTCTGCGGTGGTCCCACGAAACAAATCTTGACCCCCCATTATGGTTAGAGTAGTGTAGTAATCCATAGATTCCTCCCTCCGCCGTATTTCAAAAATGACCAGGTCGTGAAAAAAAGGGAGAGGGGCTGTCGAGTTATATGTTAATAAGATATAAAAAGACTATTAATTTTTTTTTAAATGTCCACAGTTTTAATCAAATTAGTTTTTTAAATTATATCAAGTCAGGTTAAGAGTAGAAAAGTGTTAATTCATTTTGTGAAAATAACAAACCTGTATCAAATAATTATAACTCTCAGACATATTTTTTTTTATTGATATTTATAACGGTACATAAATACATCAAGTAAATTTGAGGAAATGGGATCGATTGGAAGGTGGTGAGGTTGACTGTGTGGTCAGTTTATCAAGTTATCACTTGAATAAGGTCTGTATTATACCTAAGACCATCTTCATGGATCCTGGTGAGCTGGCGGGCCATTTTGAATTCTGCCAGTTGGCGGCGTAGTTCTTCAATGATGTCCTCAATGGGATGATCCACTTCAAATCCATAGAGGACAAATTTTCTGGACCGTTTCGTCCCCCGGGGTGCAAAAGTGTCAGTACTGTACCTCTTTGTGAAGGTTTAGTAGTTCTATAGTGGCTTTATGATCAGTGGCTGTCTGTAGATATATTCGTGTCTGGTCCAGTGAGGAATTGGTCCAGAATTGGTTTATATTAATTCTAAGGAGCATCTCCTTAACTAACGTCTGTGAGACGGCCGGTGATATAATTATAGGTGGCGGCCTCTTTGGTGCTGAAGTGGCAGTTCGAGGAGCTCGAGGAGCAGTGACAGGTCTTGCATCCAGATCCTGGTCAGGATTGACACCCCTAAATTTTCCTGATATCTTGGTTGTTCCCTGCTCCTAAAGGATTGTTTCTTCGGCACTTTTTGCCATGAACCATTGCCACTATTTTCTCCATCGCTATCCGATCGATTACGTTTAAGTAATCGTTGGTCAGCAGGAGGGTTATCATAAACAGTCATCAAATCGTCATCGGAGTCACTTAGTACTGAAGGGCTCTTAAGCGCAGAGCCAACCATGTTTATGGATGAATTGAGCGGTGCAAGGCTGGTTGCGGGCTCAGCGGTCGGACACTACTGAACGGCCACAGGGGACTGGCAATGCTGAACGGCCAATGCGGACGGGTATCCTCAACTGACTCAACTGTGCAATACAAATGTATAACTTTTAATGTTACTTCTTTCCTCTCTTCTTACGTTTATGAACTGAACCGAGATGATCATGATGGTCATGTGTTCAAAGTGTTGGGGCACACTTAATGTCTATTTTTTCACTAAATCTGAGGTCCTAACCCAATAACTAAAACTAAAAAACTTAACTTATATCTGTGTTGAACATGTTTGGAGTTTGTTCTGGAAAAAGGCATTGTTGCTACATTGCTGCTGTAGCTGGTATCAGAGTCTTGAACGATAGGAGATAGTTCCCAACAAAACTAAAATTTGTATTGTTTTATTATAATCATGGGTCCTAAAGTCAAATATATATATATATTTAATTGATAGATTTATTTATTGATAGATATCACAATCTGCCTCACAGTTGTGGGCAATAGGTAATAGTGATGAATGATCATACATACTAAAATAAAATAAAATAAATTAAATAAAAAAAAAACAAAAAACAACTCTCTGAAAATATATACAAACAAAAGAATAAACAAGATGAACATAATCAAACTATCTGTATGAAAAATAATAACATAATCATAAAATAATATATAAAATATTTACACAATCGACCTGAGGATACCTGAGCCTACTCTATCCCCCACGTGTGAGGGGTAGAGCAGAGCTCAAAAGATCCCAGCGCATCCCTCTCGCCGCATCACTGGTAATGAGCCAGGCTGAGTAAGTGCACTAAAGCCGCAAACACTCAACTAAAGTCGAATATGGACCATGGAAATGTTAAATCATTCACACTGCCTAAGAACAGTTTAAAAAAATATATAATTTGTTATTAAGATTTATCAGTATGGATAAGAATTTAGTAATTGATTATTAAGGCTCATAAAAGACAATTATTTCTCTCAAATTTGTCTTTTAAAATCACACCTCGGCCAACAGACATACACCTTTTTCCCACATTCTTTCTAAATTTTATACTGTGGCTATGGCACAAAAATTGTTTAAGTTCAAATTCCTTACTTTCTCAAACCATTTTATAAAATGCTTATCTAGTTATGGGAGTGTGTAATCAGTCTTATTTTACTTTCCTGTTCGAAGTTTGGAAGATTTTTAAATTGTGCTTCGAATCCGTCGATAGAGGGACGTTATAAATAAGGTTTCCACGAGGAAACTATCAAGATGATTTTTCAAAGATAATTCATGGGTGACAAAATTCTACCGAGCGTGTACCATTTTCTGATTTTTCAATAGTTTTATGTTTTTTATTTTTTGTCAGGTTGCTTTAGAGGAATGTTGACAAAATGTGTTGAACGTTGATTAAGTAAAGCAAATATATTCAACATTTTTTTTTTTAAATTGAAGAGATGGAAGACGATGAAATACTTCTATTCCATTAAGACGTTACAATTTGTTAAAAAAGAAGAGAATAAAATCTTAAGATACCTTAAGAAAGTCAAACCACAGCAGATAAAATCAGCAGTGAGCAAAAGTGGATAGGAAACTACGATAGTTTCCATGTCGACGGACAGTGCGGTTCAGTTGCATCAAGACTTAGAGGCTCAATGAATGCCAATGGTATTAAATCGCAAATTTATTAGCAGGATAGAAATAGATGTGTTTCTAATTTAAAATTTCATATGCAGTTACATCGTAGTAAGGAGTTATTGAAAATATGGATACACCGTAATGGATTGCCACACTCCGTTCAATTTGAAACATCCCTTGTCATTTAGAAAATGAAGTCATTGGATTTTTATTTGACATTGAATCAAAGACGCTGTTTAATAATTCAATTGAAAATAAATTAGGATGAATATAAATATTAAAAACATCCAAACTTAATGCAACCTCATGTGGAAACTTTGTAATTTAGCATACCAGTCATGTAATCTCTAAAACCACCTTTAATTTTTTTATTTGTAAAATACATATAAATATTTTATATATAAAAATATATTTATTATCCCAATTTTATTTTTAAATATACTATTACTATTAATCATAAACATATCTTCCAAAAATGATTTGTTGACTATCACATTGGTATTTTAGTAGGAAAGAAAACTCGAAACTTAGAAAATATTGAACGAAATTGTGATTTGTAGTATTCTGAGAGATTCAAAAAATTGAAAGAATTTTTTTTTTCCCAAATAATTATGAAATATCCTGAAAACATCCTATAAATATATCAATTATGAAAAATTTTAATTTTCCCAAATTTTTGAATTTGCACATTTCACTCCTGTGGTGAACAAAGCAATCACCAATAATAATTTTTTTATTAAAGCAACATTGTGCGTACAACCATTTCTTAGTTATAGAGGTAGAGGTATTGTTTTTTTAAATGTTAGTACTTATTCCAGTAAAATGTCTGACCTTAGTGGTGGTGGAGAATGATATTCTCATACCATGCTGACTTCACTGGGATTACGATCAAAATAATCAAAAATATGCTGTATTTTTGTGTTAAAAAATGAAGAAGTACAGTATAAAATGTATCACTATAGAAGTTGAAGGATAATCGTCGCTTTGGGGAAAGCGCTCCATTAGACACGTTTCGGTAGTCATCGCTAGCTAAAGCTTTAATCATACGATGTCATATCATATTATATAATCTTATTCTTATTTTATAAAAAAAAATAGATCTTCCTTAAAATATTATCATAATCGAAACAACGCCTAATTGGGCGGAAACAGCTAGAAAATACATAAAAAATATAATAACCAAAGCTAATTGAAACGATTTCCTCAAAATCGTTCTCCCCACTAAAGAGCATTACGATTTAACGAGATTTGTTTTTAGATAATTCAAATTCTAAGACGTTTAAATTTATTTGATAATGCATTGTTTTAGATGGATTAAAGAAAGATTTTTTAGGGGCCAACAAATCCTTAACTATTATCGGGATAAATGAAATACCGGGCTTTGAATTAAGAGGATTCAACATATATAGATAAAGATTGAAGGGATCTGAAATGAATGTTTAAAGAATTTAATTGCGGCAATCAAATAATAAACATAATTGTCTAAGTAAGCAACGATTAATACAGGGAGGCATAAAGATAGTTATCATGATGCAAACAACGACGGCCCATTGTCACAACGTTCAGTCTCCTTACATGACACGCGGATTTCATCATGTTCCTTCTGTTTCTTCTGCTTTCATCCGCTAGTGGATATGAGCGTTTAAAAAAAGATGTTTATCCCACCAAATACCATCTCACACTTCAGCCAAGTTTTGAAGGAGACTATACTTTTCATGGTAAGTTTTGACATATATTCTGAATATTTATTTAACGCCCAAACTGATTATTACTAACAAAAACATAGGTGATAAATTACAGGATTTTTAGAACGATTTATTTTGGTTACACATTGAAATGGCCCAAGAAATCACACAGACACTCCTAAAGCCGTATTATTATTATATACATTTTGGTAATAAATGTCCTCGTAGTGATTAAATCTTAATTTTTAAAAGTCTCTCAATTTGTTCAGTATAGCTTCTCAACCATTTTTTATTTGGCATATAAAGTAAAATGAATGCGTAATGTAGACATTTTTTTTTTATTTCGATGAATATAGAGAAATTATATAATCAATATCTACATAATATTCGTAAACTATATTTAAGGAATTTAAAAAAAATGATACTGTGAACAAATCTGTATAACATTTTTTTAAATAGGTTTAGGTGTGTCATGAAAAACAGATTTGCGCATGCGTCAGCGAATATAGTGGGTGGAATTTGAAAAAATCGATATGGCCCCATTAAGGTACAACCCGCACACTAAAAATTTTATTAAAATCAAATTAAATATCACTGTCCCATTTCAACAGAGTAGCGTCCCAAAAAATGGTTATTTTGAAATATGCATGTAATCTTAGAAAAAAGGGTAAGATCTATATAGTTGAAAACCGTAATACCAGGAAATATTTTTTTGCGATGCGAGTGGAAATTTGTTATTAGAAATCATATTCTTCCTTTACTTTCTGTATGAAAACTATGTGAGAAAGTGAATATTATTCTTTATTAAAAGGAACTATTATTCTTTGAAGTAAATAAAATTTAATAAGGCATCACACCAGACTCGCCCAATCCAGACATTTTTTATTTTAACGACTTGGAATGGGATTACTAATAAAAACGTCACTAACGTTACAACAAAAATTTTTTCTTACATATGTATATAAATATGTAATAAAATTATTCAATACAAAAAGGGGAAATTCAATTTAAAAACGCCTGAAAATAAATTAAAGTATATTTTTTAAATTTATTACTTAGAGGGTACCTTTTGTCCACATAACGGCAGATCAACCCCCGTTTTACAAATTATACAACTGTTCATTTAATTGTCTACTCGTTGCTTAAATTGTATAACTGTATTTGTTTACGAACCATTTTTATTATTAGTAAATGGAATATGGTCCGGGTGCGGTCAAATAAAACTCAAATAATAAATGGGTGTACTATTTTTATAAAAAGGGTAATATAATAATAATATTTTATTGTTTTATATAAAAAAGTAATTTTTATAAAATAAAAATAGTACACCCATTTACTATTTGAGTTTTATTTGACCGCACCCCGACCATATTCAAATTATTGATACACATGGTCAATCAGCAATCTTCCACAATTTTTATTATTTCAACTTATATGTAAAATAAAATATTACACGGTGATCACTAAAAATTTTTTATATAATAGAGAGAAAAGATTTTAATTATAAAAATGAAACACTATTTCAAATAAAAAGGTAGTGAAGTCACGGCGTACAATTTTGAATATAAGATATTGTTTATCTACCCGTACCTGAAATAAAATTTAGCTTCACTAATGAATAAATCGTGAAATTAAACTTATAATTATTGATGATTTTCCAATTTTGTCAACCCTAATGCGTAAATTTTGTTCAGGAACAGTTAGACAAAAATCTTACTCCCATAATTTTAACTAACTCCCCTTGGCTTCTCACCCTTTCGATTGTAATAGTTGTTTCCTATCTTCGTCTTTCTCGCCAATAAATTCGCAAATGAGATACATCTTTAAGTTTTCTAAAACATGTTTGATGATTGCTTCGCAAAATCCATTTGTATGGATCTTTGCACGTCTAAAAATACATATGTGCATTTGATATCTAAAAGAAAAAATCTCTGGAAATAATCTGAGTTATCTTCACACGTTCTTCTACTCCAGCAAGAATGATAATAATAATATCTATATCAGTCAGCGTCAGGTTTTAGTTCAAAATATCATTAAATTTATTGTAATAATTACATAAAAATAATTTTTACGAAATTTTTCATCTGGCATCTTTTGTTTGATATGTCTATTCATTTTTTTTTTTCAAAAAAAATCTTTAAGGGCTGGATTATTTTTTTTTTTTATGAGAATATTCACTTTTATACAAACATGGTCTAAAAAGATATATAAAATTGATTTTTTTTTTTTTTGGTGCTTTAACTTGCTTATGTTATTCAACTTAAATTAGCGAAGGACGGGTTGTCTTACAGATTATCAACCTATTCTAGCCAGAGTAGGAAAGTCGATATTTATTCCGAGGATCTGCTAGGAACTTAAAACCAATTGGCCGAAGTATTCGAACTGGCACCGCTTCTGAAGAAAGAATGCTAAGTCGCTGGCTCAATAAGTTCGGCTTGTTATTTCAACTTGCAGTGGATGCAAAGTTTCATTTTTGTACAATTTGCGGCTACTTATCTCTATGTGTTAAAACTAAAAATAAAGAGCCTTGAGCAGTTGAAGTTGTTTTTTTGTTTTTTTTCAGAACACTTTACGTCATTATTTTTTTTAATTTACAGCCCGGAAGAAAACTGCTTTGCCATGGTAAATTTAATGAACGGAAGTTCACAGTGCTGTTATTTTATTAAAAATAGTATGTAGTTTATTAATTTTCATTGAATCATCATTACCGTATGTCTGTAAAGTCCTTCCACTTGGGCCATTTTATAATGAAATTATATTTTCTAAGTGGGTTCCTAAATAAATTACAATAATAATAATCTAAACATTTTATCGTTCTCTTACCTCCAATGGTAACTATTTTTGTTTTACAATTTTATCGTTTTTCTTACAGTTCTGTGCTTACTTTTCCGTACATTCAACTGTTTCTAATGGTTTCTTTTAACTCACAATTAGATTTGAGCTCTAACAAAAATTTCTTCTCAATTCTGTTTTTTCTATTCCAAATTTTATCATTGCCTCAGTTTTGCGATGGGTAAATTAACTTTATGAAAAATTTACTTAAGACGAGATGACAATGGTGTAATTTTATCACAAAAAATACGGAGTTTATTAAGTTTCATAGTGAAATCATTCAAGCAGTTGATATCTGTGGAATCCTTTCATTTCATGTAAAAAAGTAGTTTGTTTTTTAAACATTTTATAATACTGTGAATTCCTACATTATTTTAGAGTTCATAAATGTTTTAATTTTTTACCTATTTCATAACTCCAATGGAAGCCATTTTTTTGGGGGGGGGGTTTGGTTAGGTTTATAATAACTTAAATTCTTTTAGAACAGGTGTGAACTAAATTGATGAGATCAAGTCTATTTTATCCAGGAAAGAACGGCCTATATGTTATGATTAGTAAGTTTTTAATGAAATTTTTATCTAATAACATTCGAAATCCATCACAAATTTTCATAGCTTGAAGGTATATTATTCCAAGAAGGGATCTAATAACAGGTTTAATATTTTGTGGCGAGTAACTAATCTATATGCACTTATTAAAAAATAAATGTTTAATAATTAGCTTATTAACCGAAAATTTCAAAAGATCCTAATTTTAACGAGTTGAATCTTTGTGTAATATTATAGTAAAAATTTCATGTTTGTAATTCATAAGCACGTGAGGTCACAGATAATGAAACTTTTTAGGTAATACAAGTATTAGACATGTGTCCAAGGGCTATTGCCATTAAGGAATAGAAGTGGAGAATTTTTTTTTTACATACTTATAGAATTTTTTTTTACATACTTATAGAATTTTTTTATATCATCGTATATCCGCTTTGCACTACTTGTATTTAATAGTTATTATCAATCAACTAGTTTTTTTCGTGTAGAATAAGAAAGAAGATTGTATTAAATGAGCATAAGTCTATAAAAAATTATAATGTAGACCAAAAATAATTTGTTTGTCAAAAACCTCTTATGAGGGTTGACTATGAAAGAACGCAGCCCGACAAACGTTACGATGTGGGCCGAGTAAAATGTTCTTTAGCTTTTCGTAAAAATGAGGAGTCTTAAAACGAATTCGAATAGGTTTTCGGTTTGTTTTACTTACTACATAAGAAGCGATTTTTGCTTTTTTTGGTTAAATGTGCATTTTAACTCATTTAATTTAATTGACAATAGTTTTTTGTTATTCTAAATCTTAAAACAAACAATATATTGCCGTGTACGGGGCTTCGGGGTTTCTAAGCCCGACTAGGGGTTCCCCGTACAGGTGTTATATTGAAATTTATTCATATATTAATGTATTTATATTATGTATTTGTATTTATATATTTATATTATGTATTTATATTATATATTTATATTATGTATCTCTATCAGTTCCTGATGGGAACCGACTGAAAAGGGATGCGCTATATTTAATTCAAACACTAGACACCATCTGGACCCCCTAGCCATGGTATGCTAGATATGAATATCATTATTAATGATTGGAGTTCCTTTCCAACGGTATCGTGTTCACCAATTTACTATGCTATTATATATGAGGTGGCATGCAGGGATTATTAATTATAAAGTAGATTCTTTGTTACATCTTTTATATTTACAATTATATATAGATTATCAAGAATACAATTATGAGAGAGCATGGTAAACTTGTTTCCTTGTACTTTAATTATAAGATTATGAATTGAGAAGTACCAGTTGGGATCTTTGATATTTATACTGACTCTAAGTTATTAATTCTACTACTGTCATTCTAATTAAATCAGAAAAGGTCTTACTTGTTTCGGTACATCGGTCGGCTTGGTGGTTGTCGCGGAAGAGCGTCCATATTCGCCTCCTGGCTGCCGCTGATCTTCCAGACTCTCTCAGCCTGTCCTTCCGTCAGACTTCCTACAAGACTGTCCTCCTCCGTCAGCCCTCCTCCTAACTCTGTCCTCAACTTCGGACTCCCTCAAACTCTCCCTCTGAGACTCTCCCCAAAACTGTTCAACTTTTTTTTTTTTTTTTTTTTTACAGCTGGCTTTAGTGAAACCTTTGTTTGCCTTTGGGCATTATAAGGTAGAAGAATGTCTAAATTAATCATGTCTTGATTGGTTTACGCGAGTAGATTATTGGAGCGGGGAGGGGCCGTTCCACTGGTGGTGGTATGATGAAAAAATTTAGACTTCAGACTTTAAGAGT
>NW_027109068.1:289324-297091 GCF_000696795.3 Halyomorpha halys
ATGGTCATGTCTGCTGCATCCTGGATGGTCGATGTGAGAAGCTCCACTGCCTCGTCCACCTCATCTGTCGTACGACATGGAACTATCGAAGGTATCATTACTTCAACGCATGACCAATATCCTGTCCAGATTACCAATATCCGCTTTTTGAAAGAGGTATTTACTCGCTGGAGGTCTTGCAGGAGTGCCTTCAAATGTGTAAGTCACGGGCATGTGATCTGATGGGCCGTAAGAGAGTGCATTGCAATCCGTGACTATATGGGGGTATCAGGTCAGGAGTAGGTCAATCGTTGATGTAAAGCGGGCCCCATGTCGGAATGTATGAACCCCTGGGTGAAAAAGGGCAAGCCTGGTCTTAGAGATGTATGTGCCCAGTGGATTGCTACTGCTACATAACCAAGCGGTGTGCCGGGCGTTGAGGTCCCCAAGTACCACATATCGACTCGTCGCTTGGGCATGTTGCAACAACAATTTGATGGAGGTGAGCACAGCCCGCGGTCGTCTATAAACACAGCTAAATGTGTAGCGGTGTTTCATAATAATCCTCGACGGGATATCCTTTCTGACCAGGATCAAGACACCTTCACGGGCCCCGGATGAACAATCCTCTCGGTATGTGGTATACCCATGAAAATATATCCAGGACGAGGCAGTAAGCATCGTGTCCGTCAGAGCCACCACAGCTGGTCTATGTTCCTGTAGAAGAATCTCAATCTCAGCCTGTTTTGATGAGAGGCCTCTGATGTTATAATTCACAACAAGGTGATTAGGCATGTTGGCGGTCCATTATTCTACCCATCATATCAATAAGCCTGGTTACCATACTCAGCATCTGGTCCATGCGTGAGCACAGTTGTTCGATGGCATTGTTGGTGGGAGATGTGGCAATCATCGAGGCAGGCTGAGGCTATGGTGGGCGTTCTTGATGTGATGTCGCGGGCGGGGATCCTCCTATTAATTCTGAGTAGGATAATCCATTTCTTACCAGTTTACTAGGCATCCTGAGTGGCACAGGTGTGATTACTGGTACTTGCTGAGCCTGTTCCCTCTTGGCTCGGCTTTTCTTGAGGAGCTCCTGTCGAATGGGACATACTTTGGAAGTGGCTGTGTGGCCAACCTTGCCATCACACAATGCGCATTGAGGTGGTCCCGTCGCCGAGCACTCGTTGAGCAAGTGAGGGCCCCCACACTGTGGGCATACACTCTGCCTGCCGCAGTAAGCCATGGTGTGACCATACCGGAGGCACTTTCTACACTGAGCAGGGCATCTATCATCTTTGAAGATGCTCAGCCTGTAGCGTACATAATCGACGACTGGGATCGATTGGAAGGTGGTGAGGTTGACTGTGTGGTCAGTTTATCAAGTTATCACTTGAATAAGGTCTGTATTATACCTAAGACGATCTTCATGGATCCTGGTGAGCCGGCGGGCTATTTTCAATCCTGGCAGTTGGCAGCGTAGTTCTTCAATGATGTCCTCAATGGGATGATCCACTTCAAATCCATAGAGGACAAATTTTCTGGATCGCTTCATCCCCCGAGGTCCAAAAGTGTGATACTGTACCTCTTTGTGTAGATTTAGTAGTTCTATAGTGGCTTTATGATCAGTGGCTGTCTGTGGGTATATCCGTGTCTGGTCCAGTGAGGAATTGGTCCAGAACTGGTTTATATTAATGCTAAGGAGCATCTCCTTAACTGACGTATGTGAGACGGCCGGTGATATTATTATAGGTGGCGGCCTCTTTGGTGCTGAAGTGGCAGTTCGAGGAGCAGTGACGGGTCTTGCATCCAAATCCTGGTCAGTATTGACACCCCTAAATTTTCCTGATATCATGGTGTGGGAGACTGGTTATTCCCTGCTCCTAAAGGATTGTTTCTTCGGCACTTTTTGCCATGAACCATTGCCACTATTTTCTCCATCGCTATCCGATCAATTACGTTTAAGTAATCGTTGGTCAGCAGGAGGGTTATCATAAACAGTCATCAAATCGTCATCGGAGTCACTTAGTACTGAAGGGCTCTTAGGCGCAGAGCCAACCATGTTTATGGGTGAATTGAGCGGTGCAGGGCTGGTTGCGGGATCAGCGGACGGGCTCTGCTAGCAGGCGCAGCGGTCGGACACTACTGAACGGCCACAGCGGACTGGCAATGCTGAACGGCCAATACGGGCGGGCACTGCTGTACGGCCAATGCGGGCGGGTGTACTGGGCAACGGACACTGAACTAGCTGTCCTCAACTGTGTGTTCAACTTCTTTCCTCCTCTCCTTTTTGTTCCTTTTCTCCCATCTCCTTCTGACTCCTCCTTCTTTTGATTTCTGTCCTTTGATTGGTTCCACTATTTTAAGAGGGGGTGAGAAGGTCCAATGACCTTCGACAAAAGTCGGTCTTTTTCCTACCTTTCATCTTTAAAAGTTTCTTCTTTGAAGAAACCCAGCTTCTGGCGGCTTACTGTATTTTTCCCGAGGTTTTTAGAGAGGCCCCGTGTGAGATAAGGGGTGTTTATTTGTTTTCAATTACGGCGGCTATTTCTCTGTACTTTCTGATGTCTAAACTGGCCACGTGCAAGATAAGGGCTGTTTGTTTGTTTATCTTTGCCTACACGGTCAACCGTTCCCAGAGGGTGCATACCCTCTGCTATCTATATACCTCTGTACATTTCTTTAGATCTGTTGCCGATGGATATTTGCATAGGTCCGGCGGTATCTTTGGCATGTAACTTATTTTAAAATAAGTTAGTCATACTTATTTGTGTTTCATTGACCGCACCCCCAACCATCTTCTCCTCATTTATCATCCACGGTCAACTATCTCTCATAATTATGAAATTATTTTAAGTTAAAAAATTCCAGCTGGTGCCTCTCATACATATCAATATTATTACTACCATATGCCAATATAATATCACAGTATTAAAATAATTTAACCGATTGGACTAGGAAAATAAAGATATTTTACTTGCTGAATAAAATATTTTTCTTTTTTTTATATTAAGCTTTATTCAAGTTTCTTACAACATCCCTATTCCGTTATTCCCTTCAGCCCGAAGTATTTCCTTCCAAACCTAAAATTTGTCTCTTCTGAAACCGTAATGCCTGCTATAGACGCTTTCCAGTGGGACCTCAAAGAGATGCGGCAAGCACCAAAGCCTAAATCTCTTCATTTTCACCAAGTTCTGTCCAGCAATTCCAACTTTAAAGAAAAATTGGAAATTCTTCGCTAGCTGTCCTTGGGCAAACCTCATCTCTCTCTGTTTCAGCCAATAACCTCAGTTTGTCTCCTACCACCACCGGCCCTTTATAGTCATTACTTCTTTAATTCCAACCACTCCTTCTTTTCCCATATTACTCCCGATGACATCATTAATTCCATTCAAAAATCCCATACCAATGACTACGGACCCGATACTTTATTAAAGCCTCATTGCTCTCTATCCCCCGTATCCCCTATCACTTTTATAACTTCTCTCAACCCTACCACACAAATATGTTCCACCTACCCTTCTGCCCGTAAAACCGCACTAGTCCGTCCATTGAAGAAAACCTCAAAGCCAGAAACCCTAAACGATTTCCACCCTATTTCCTTATTATCAAACCTAACTGAATCTTTAGAGCGTATAGTTCAAACCCAATTATCCCCGTTTCTCGAGCAAAATAACCTTTTGATACACCTTCAGCCTGGTCACAGCACTTGAAGCTAAACTTAATGAATTACTCAATACTATTTGTTTTCGGAATAACCAGAGATACTCATATAACCCAGTATTAGGCTAAATTAAAGTGACTCTATTTTTCCGATACCATTATTTCCTAGCTTATTTTCTGTTTCAAAGAATTAATACTCAACCCCCCTCCTATATCCTGGAAAACCAGCAATTCAAATTCTCAGTCTAATTCATACTACCAGTATGAATTGGCTGATGTCTTGTATTGTAGATGTCTCATCTGACATCTACCCTCCACCTCACCGAACAGCTGCATTTTAACAAATCCTTTTTTACCCGAGCTGCCTTTCATTGGAACTCCATCCCCTCTACAATATGTCTTGTATCAATCCTTCCCTCGTTTAAAACTATTTTGTTTAACTACCTTGTGCTTCTCCAAACTGAATCAATATTGTAATAGTATAGATAATATAAATATTGAACATATTATTATTTATTATTTGTAAACATTGTAACATTTTGTTTTATTTATGTATTTTTTTCGTCCAAAAATTATTGATATGCACTTATAATATGAGTTGTAATTAAGTGGGGCCAGACTGGTTTTTACCAATATATTGTGTAACCTTGTAATTGTTCTAAACGGACCTATTCCCAGAATAATAAACTATTTTTCATTTTATTTGCCGAAAAAGTGACCATTATTTTTGAATTCCTCTTATATTTCAATTAATCTGTTCCCTATTTAATTGAAAGATGTTTTTTTACTTAAGAAATAGGTGTGGCATACTAAGGAACATATCATTGTATAAATAAATGTCTAACGAAATTTATGACTGTTGTTTATAACACAGGTAAGAGATATGGTTTTCTCACTGGGGCTGAAGTGGCCACCCTTAAAATAGTTGTAAAACAATTAAAAGTGGTGTTTTCAATTAGTAGATATAAGGAGGGTAGGGTATGTCGTTAGGTAGTAAAGTTATAAAATACCTTCACACCCAGATGATGATACAAGTTTTATCTCTAAAACAATAAAATCGGTATTTCAGTTTTAAAAATCAAGTTATTTATTGTCACAAATATAATATCAAACGAACGAAAAATAAAATATATATATGTTCTTTTATTTAGTAAATAAAATTATAAAACAAATGTAAGAAAAAACAAACAAGAAATTAATGGTGATGTTTTACACTACTAAACAAACCTTCATACATATCTAGAATAGGGATGGAACTATCAAACAATCGAAAGTTTGTTTGAAGTTTGCTCGTTTGCTCCTTGCAGCAAATCCTAGGCTTGTACAAATGTTTCCTAGCAAAGGAAGTAACAAAAGATAGTATCCACAAGCTTGTGTGTTATTGTAATTTCTGTCGACTATAACATTCGATTTACACTATGTTCATAATAAAAAGGAACAAAATAAAGACAGACTAAATGTTAGAAAACGTAGATATCACCAAAGTAGATGGTAGACGATACGAATTCATAGAAATAGCATTAGATAATTAATAAATTCAACTTTCGTTCCAGAATTTATTCTGATATCTGTTACTTTAATTACCCAAACATAGAATAATAAAATCAATTTTTTCTTCTCAGATATGACAAAAATATTGGGGACTTACAAAAAGTCAAGGGAAGCAAGTGCATTAACGAACACGTGAATATACACAACTACTGTGTCCCGATGACCAAGCTTATGTGATTGAACGATATAATCCTTTTTATATCAATGTTAAAGCCTAGATAGACAGCGAAAGTGTGTGATCGTCCGCTATGAATTTCATCTCAAAAGTGTACAGTAACTTCAGAAATAATGAATTACTTCATTCGTGTTCGTTTACAATCTCCAGTTCTCGGCAGGAAATATGGCTTGTATATATAAAACCACTAGTTCCCAGCGTTATTAGTGAGTTTAAATAGGATTCTAGTTCATGATCACAAAAATCTAGTTGTTTTCTAAAATGTCTCTGAGAGGTGTCAACCAAAAAAGGCAAAAATGTTTAGTAAATTAAAAGTTTAAAAATGAAATATGATGTCTATTTGAATTCATTGTTATGATTATTACTGTAATAATTCCTACTAAAATTTTTTTTCGATTTTAGTTTGAAATGGCCATGTTCCAAAGATATTACCGCAGACAAAGGTTTCTTCTCTACTTTGGTCACTCTATGGACTGTCCCAATACTAGTAGGACTGTCAAAAAGGGACAACAGTCCACGGTACAATTCATATAATACTTCAAACACAAATTATTTTTTTCATCAGATATCACTATTCAAGTTAAGCTGCGATATGATATTTTGAACATTCAATCCAATTTAGAATTCTGGTTCGTTAAGGACTAATTTTTCAATTTTGATCGATTTAACTAATTTTTTTTTCTCAAGCACTGCTCTACACGTTATTAGTAAATACTTTAGAGGTAAGATAAGTCTAGGTCTAATTCTGAGATTTCTGGAAGGCAACTATGCTCACCATTACACTGGCCCCGTTCCAATAATCCACTAGCGTAAGCCAACCAAGTTACAACCTTCATTGGACCCCTCACCTAACCTTATAATGCCAAAAGGCAATCCAAGGTATCATTAACACCCAGATATACATATAGCATACCTCCTATATGTATGTACCAAATATTCAATAACATCATTACAGGAGGGTATGAAGAAAAGAAAAAAAAAAGAGATTTCTGGGGTGTGAAGTGAAGGTATGAATTCTATTCTAATTATTTTTGGTAATGAGATCCCCATCAATTACTGAGATTTAATTGGCTAAATACACCCATGATTTTTTTAAAGACTTAGTTTAAGGTTCAAATATTAATTTTTTATCACTTATTATTATGATTCACACAGATTCGCAGTTTTAGTTATTTTTACAATGTTGCTGGATAAAAATAATTTTTGATTACTTTAATGGAAACTATCTATAATTACTAGTCAAAATTGAAGAGTCCGCCAAGTATAGGTAGGTGAAATAAAAATGCTGTTTACAACCTATAGAAAAATAGTTTTTCATTCGGAGCTCTATTTCTTTAAAATTACCAACAACACTGAAAAACATGAGAGGACATCATTTAAAGAGGAGTAAATTTGCTAAAATATGAATCCTGAATCCTAATAGAACTATTTACATTCAATAGTTCCCAAGATATACATAGCTTTTTTAAAAGCAACATTTCATAAAAACGTACAGATGTCCATACAACCATAAGACGTACAGATGTCTGCCAGCACTCAAACCACAGATAATTTAACTTATCATAAAGAAGTTTATTTCAAGCATATTCATAGGGGTAGTAGTTTTGCATATGAATATACATTTTGCAAAAAGAAATTTTGTCCGAACTACTATAAATCAATTTAATTTAGCAAATATCATAAAAACTAATACTCCTACGAATATAAGTGACATAAAATACTTTATAGTACGTTTAACCAGCTTTAATTTGAGTGCTGACAGACATTTGGACGTCTTATAGTTTTTGAGATATACATTTCTCAAAATAAATTCACTAACTACTGACTTTTCAGACCATTTTTTATGAAATGTTGCTTTTTAAAAAGCTATATCTCAGGAACTATCGAACGTAAATAACTCGACTATGGCTCATATACTAGCAAATTTACTCTTCTTTAAATGACGTCCTCTTATCTTTTCCTTATGATGTTCACTTAGGTTTTCTAATGTTATTGGTAGTTTTAGAGATAAAGAGCTCCAAATGAAAAATTAATTTTTTTAACGTTTTGAAACTGCCGCCATTTTGTATTCCCCTACCTATACTTGGCAGACTCATCAGTTTTGACTAGTAATAATACATAGTTCTCATTAAAGTAATCAGAAATTGGGATGAAATTACTGCCTTTTTTCTTCTCTTGGGGCTCTTGTACTATTGTAATTGGCAGTGAGATTTCTCCCCCAAAGAGGTGTTTGTTTACATCGTTCCTGTATATCATTCACTACTACTACTAAAAGAAAGCTTTAATAGTAAGATAAGAAAGGCAACCATGAAGGGCCGGGATGACGGATTGATGCCGATTCTCAGTTTTAGCTATTTTACGATGTTGCTCAATAAAAGTAAATTTTTATTTTTCAAACA
>NW_027109068.1:297348-361579 GCF_000696795.3 Halyomorpha halys
ATCATTCCACGAGACCGAAGAACAAGGGCGTCGGAATAAAGGGCAAAGAGAGTAACTTACCTTAGGATCCGAGGATCCAGTTTCGAATTTATTTTTTCTATCTTTGAAATATTTCGTAATAAAGATATAAAAATTTAAAAGGACATGGTTGAAAGAGAGGTGAATGATGATATCTTAAAAACTTAAGTGTGGAAGAGACGAAAATTGTCTTATATAGCTATTGTCACAAAAGTTTTCCCAGGATAAGATTTTTTTTGGTATGCTTATTACTAAATATGGTAATTATTGGAAGAAGATAGTTAACCGTATGAAGTAGATAGTCCGAATGGCGGTCAATAAATGCATCAAAATATCGACCGCCACCCGGACTACCTTCCTACAATCTAAATATGGTAATACAGGAAACTTGAACATAACTAATAAAAATAACTAGTCAGCAGCTGATTTTCAACATATAACTACAATCTACCAAAGTGATTATAAAAGAATTGAGAGTAATCTTTATATTCCCTAGTAATAGTAAGTCAGATACCCATGAAGTTCAGCTAAAAATGACATTACTAGCGATTTTTATCAGATTCTTTGAATACATTTAACACAAATAATTTTTTTTCCTAATTATAATGTTGTTAGTATAAAGTGTTATATGTGTATATCGACTAGTCAACACAGAACCCATCAAAATGTTATTAACATTTCAGTATAAACACAACTTTCAGCATAGCTAATATTAAAGTCTGCACAATGGATATCATATGTGATGGATACCTCTAGGAATGAGTTTATAAGGTGGGTAAACTACAATTTTTTTTCACATGAATGTATTAAAACAAAGGATTTGTGCATAAATGATGGTAAAAGGAATTAACATTAGATTAATTATTTATTATATGATTGTTTGAGAGTGGTTTATTTTATTATCGATTTACGCAATTTTGATCCTTTTTACTCTCAACCTTTATTCTTTAATAACTATCCAAAGTTTTGGCCCTCAGGCCATTCTGAAATAGCCATCAGGTCATGAAAAAAAAAAAAGAAAAAAAAATATTTTTATAGGTCTCTTTGAGAATGGCCTGAGGGCCGAAAGGTTGGAGATTTAGTTAAGAATAAAGGTTGAGAGTAAAAAGGATCAAAATTGTGTAAATTGATAATAAATTAACATGTTTATTTTTCTGATGTACACCTTTTTCTTTCTAATTGTACAGTGTTCTATTAACAATGATTCTTGGTATTAGCCATTTCTTTATTATAACATTTTGTATTATAATTTTATTTATTATATTGTTGTTCTGAAGCAGTATATATCTGATTCTGATATAAGTGTATAATTATTAAAGGTAACCTGAACATTCACATGGTTGTGAATGAAACAAACACTATTTCATTGGACTGTGAGGATTTGAATGTAACATCAGTCAGTTTGGTTTTCGATGGCTGGATTTCGGTGCCGCATTCCTATGTGCAAGCAAATAACCGCCTTATCATTACCAGTGAAACCACCTTGAGGAGTTACTACGATGTTGAATTAAATGTTACCTTTTATGGGCGCATTAGGAGGGATATGGTCGGTTTTTATTTGAGCACATATCAATTCGAAGGAAAGCAAAGGTACGCATTAATAAAGCATAAATTAATCTTTTAATCAGGATCACCCTGGCTGCTAGTCTAAAAAAATCTTCATTCTGCATTCTTGGCATTTTAAAATTATTATTATTGAAAAACCTATCCTCAAGCTAATGATAATGAGGAATCATAATATTAATAGTTTGATAATGCTCTCTCTACATAAAAGAAAACATTTTTTTTTAGTTTCATGGTAAGCTATACATATGTTACTAAGATATTATTATATTTCTAAAAGGATTCAAAATCTCATGTGTTTATATCTGTACTCCTATTAGGTATAAGTTTCACATAAAAAAAACTTGTGGAAGATACAATTGTATATCTAAATACATCTTGAATCATGGAACAGTTATTATCATTATAATATTAAACTACATCATAATTGTTGAAATATAGATTAAACAGATAATGATTTTTTTTTTTAATTTTTAAGAAATAAGATACCTCTCATCCAAAAAAGATCTATTTTTATAACTTTATTTTTTACTTAGAACTGGTAAGATGACTGAAAAACTTAAACTTACTCAAAACAGAAAAGACAAAAATTTACCACAAATTGAGTATAGAGTTAGTTTCCTAAGTTTTTTTAGTTATAATTAATGTTTAAAACCTATGTGTATCAGAATTAATTGTACTGATGCTAAATAACAATAACAAAATTTTATTTCCTGTTAAACTAAGATTTATTCAGTATTTTTTTTTTTTTACAGAGTTTTGGGTAGCACTCATTTTGAAACTAATGGTGCAAGGAAAGCATTTCCCTGTTTTGACGAACCATCATTCAGAGCTAACTTCAGTTTAGAATTAATAATTGACCCTAACATGAGTGCCATATCAAACTTACCAGCTACCTCCGATCATGTTCTGTAATTATTATTTTTAAAGCTCCTAATTTACGAAAAAATTAAATAATTTTTGTGCTATAAGTTAAAAAACACATATTTAATAGTTAAATACATATTTTGTATATATTATTACAGAAATGGAACAAGAAGAATTCTATTCGCTGAGAGACCTTCAACTCCAACATACCTTGTAGCCTGGATAATATATGAGCCAGCAAGTTATGGACATTTTTCCAAAAATGTAACAACCAACTGTGATCAAAACAAATCTCTAATTTATAGCATCTGGTACGAAATGAATTATCAAAATGAGACATCATTAGCGCTCAATGCTGCTCCAAATATTGTATCTGCTCTGGAAAATTTCACAGGTGAGGCATTGAACATTGTATTACATTAATTACAGAACTGCTTCTAACCTTAAACTATAATATAGTATATAATAACTAGAATATTATTGGTATCTATTACTAATAGCTGTGAGGAAAATGGGTGAACTACTAATCTGACTTTTTTAATTATTTACTATACATAATATATATAATAGTTATTCGAGCCTTCACTTTGTGATTGGGCTTGCATTCTTACGTTTGAATTTGTGAAATGTTGCTAATGCTAAAATTTCGTAAACTCCATACTGACCAACTTTCAATATTATTAACAGTTTTTAAAATAAAATATTGTTTTTGTTCTTTTTTATTTTCATTCACACCAGTGACAGGAAATAGTGGCTATCAGCAAATTAGATGATAATGGGAAAGTTATGGCATCACAGGCGTGGGGAAAAACTGTGGGCACAGTGCAACAGCAATCTTAATTGGGAGTACGGTACATCATAAAAGGAGGTCACAATGAACTCCTTTTGAGTCACCTCAAATTATTAATCAGCATGTCAATTTTAGTAATATTGTTTGCAGTCTGTTAGTATGATTATGAAGATTATCATGGAAGGGGAAATAAAAAGTATATATAATGAAATTTTATTATTTACTTAACAAGAAGCACCTACTGTTAGTCGTAAAATTTTAGATTAGAATGATATAGTTTTGCAAATATGGGCTCTTTCTGGAACTCAAATCAGTGAGGCTTACATCTGCATAGGTTTTTACCAAACCTAGAGGTTGCTGCTTCATACAATACCCAGTGGGAGTGCCAAGATTTATTTCTTTAGACTAACAAATAAATATTAACTTTCCCTGATGGGAATTGAACCCACAATGTTTTATACAGGCACTCTGGAAACCGTGTCATATCCTCTTAGCGATATAAGTGTGATACCTCAATAATTCCAACAGTTAATTTGTTTAACAACAGATTAAAAAAATGTGTAGTTTCCAGATAATAAATTAAATTTATAATTAAATTTTTGTTAAAAGACTTATATGTTCTCTAGGGCTAACATTATTTTCTTAAATTTCAAACCTTTATGATTATCATTTTTGATACTTTCAGTCTCATAATTTATCCTTAAAGTAAAATTTGTTTTCTTTATTTTTTATTTCCTCATATAATTATTTAAAATTATTCATTCATACTCATGGTCATTTTGATTTGTTTCAATTACAATTTGATTTATTTATTTTTAATAGGTGTTCCATGTGAAGCAGTAAAGTACAAGATGGATTTGGCTGCAATTCCTGATTTTCAGGCCGGAGCAATGGAAAATTGGGAAATAATAACCTTTCGGTAAGGCATTAATGGATAAACAGTTCACAGTCATTGGTTAAAAAATAAAAATTGAAAATTTGTATGTACTGAAAACCTTTGTTTGCTTATCAAGTTATGAATTGTACTTATACAGAGAGTAAATAGTTAGATAATACATTTAATCCACAAAGTATTCCCCATAGTGGTCCACTACCTTCAACCAAAGTTTTCAATCCTATATACCAAAGACTTCAATTTTTATTCCTGACTCCACCTCTCCCTCTAGAACAATTTTTTTGTTGAAAAATTTCTCAGGAATTCCATAAATATGTGTTCTTACTAGTGTTTATTCCCTATGCCTTAGGGTGATGTCGAGGATTTGATTTATTGGTTATTATTGTTTGATTAGACTCTAATCATTAGAGCATAAAAAATACTTTTTTTCTATTCGTCAGTAAAATAAAAAATCTACTCAACACAAGTAGTATTATTGCTTTAGTAAACCTTTACATGTTTGATGATATTTTTTCAAACAAATATTAATTGTTCTATAAAAAGTTCCAAAAATTTGGTTTTAAATATTTGGTATTAATGATAAAAAAATCATGAACTATATTTTTGGAACAATTACATTTTTTTTAACAATTAACAGTTGAATAGTTTTTAACGATTAGTCTCAAAGATTAATTTCATGAAAATTTAATTTTATTAAAATTTTTTTGTTTAGCTCTTAATTTTTTTTTTTTTATATTTTAAATTTTCTCTTTTTTTTCCTGTCTTCAGGTCACAATATTTGATTTATTTATTAGATGTTCTAGGAATACCATGTCCCTCTCTTCAGGTCCTAATTTCTATCTGAATTATTAGGTGAGCCACTGGGACACAATTATACTGGGACAAATTTGATGCCAATATATAAATCAAACACTGTTACATTTTCATTGAGACCTGAAGGTAGGAAATAAGAAATTATAATTAGAAGATAGAAATGTAAAACATTTTTTTTTAGTGTTAATCATAACTTTCTCGTAATATTAACTATTTAAACACTGGAACTATTTATTCAGGGAAAGTGCTTTACTTTACAACAATGTTACTTCTTCAGTAAGTGACATACAATCAGTCATTATGATTGTGGCACATGAACTAGTCCATCAGTGGTTTGGTAATTTGGTGACCCCGGAGTGGTGGAGTTATACCTGGCTCAATGAAGGGTTTGCAAGATATCTTCAATATGTCATAAGTGATCAGGTAAATTTATTATGAAGATTATTTTTTAAATTGATTGTGAAATATTATATTCTGCCTTATATTTATAGACAATGGTAATAGGGATCATAGAACTTATTCACACCATATTTACAAATATATAAATTAAATGATAAGAAATAGAAGGGGGAAAAATAATGAAATAAATAAAAAACAAATTAAAACTTAAAGTATAATTATATCTTAAACAAAATCATTCCTATTTATAACATTTAAATTCAACCTAGGGAACTCCAAACTGAGATCTACCCCCACTTATAGAGGAAAGAGATCCTGGCCCTTCTCTCTCAACCGCGTCCCTGATATAAAAAGCCAGTATGAAAATTTTTAATAACGTAACAAAATACTTTCTTATTTATTATTCAAGTAATTCTTTTAACTTTTAATTGTATATCTCTTGTTTTTCTATTTATATACTGGAATTTGCATTCCAATGAGCTAAAAAAATTCAAGATTCCAATATGGAAGGATAATCTAGCTTATCAATTTTAATATATTTGAATCAGTTTGTGTACACTAACCCTTCTTACGTGTACATTTACCCTTCTTATAACTCTGAAATGTCATTATGTCATTCACTCCATAATCCATCCAAAAAAGTAATCACTGACCATTATGCGACATTTGTAGACATTGAAGAAGTTCAAGTTATAGAGTACATAATGCGAAACTCTGTTACATGTTTTCTCCCTTAATTTAACCCATAAATGATCACAGGAATAGAAGGAGTTAATGTGATGTGTTTGGATAAACTGGTGGATCCATTTGTGAGCACCACAAGGTATGAGATCAGTTCATTCAGATTTTCAAATAAGAAAAATGAAGTTATCCTTATCCTTATTTATGGGTTTTAAGTAGCTTCTTTCGTTACATATTTTGAGTAGTTTGCCAACTGCTTTCTGGAGATGTCTTTAGCTCAAAGGGAACAAAAGTAAAAAATATTTTTATATAAAAGGAAGATGGTCCAGGTGCGGTTAAAAGAACTCAAATAGTTATAAAACTATCTATTATATTAATTTATTATAATAATTTATTATAACATTATAAATTATTTATGAATTATTTCCTTTACTACATATGGTCAGTCAACGATCTTACAATATAACTTTTTTAACTTACTTAATTACTTTATTTATTGGTAAATATTATTACAATCTGCCACAATCTTGGGCAACAAGTAATAGTGCTAATTGAACACACTCATACAAAAATAAAAAATAAAAGTAAATGAATAAAATCCAATCTATATTTTGGACTTTATTAAGTATTTTAATATTTAATATTTATTAGTACATTTCATTCTTATTATTATTTGATGCTAATTTTTAAAACAAAGTTAGAAATTAAAAAAATAAAAATTTCATCTCTGGAATAGAAGTTATAAACATTTTAAATATATAATGGTTACCTCTAAATTCCTTGAAACTTCTTTAATTTCTCAATATGTTATAGCATGTTTCACCTATGATTGTTTTAATTCAGACAAACACGAGATAAAGAGAGAAATATTCATAAAAAATATTTAAGCCACAGTATAAATAATAAATGAAAAATGTAACACATAACAATTAAATTTTACCCTGCAATGTTTTTATAGAAGGGAAGTAAAATTCAGTTATTGATTAGTTAGTTTAAATATTAGTAACAACAAAAAATGATGGCTAAAGTAGAAAGCACAGTAATATGTACAATGGTGATGATGAAAGGTCAGTTTGATTTTAACAGTAATGTACATAGGCATATTGTATTAAAACCTAGAAGGCTTCATTTAACCGAGTAGCTCGAGCATTTGTTTGTGGTTTAATATTATGATTGAGAGTTTGAATCCTATATGTGTAGAGTTTGAGAAGTTATATCAGTGCTCTATTTATTGGGGAAAATCCTCAAATCTAAGATTTGTAGTAAAACTATCTCATTGTTATTAAATTATCTGACTATACTATATCCAAAATCATTGAGTTAATATTGTTACAGTTATACCCTGAAATGAACTTGATGGAACAATTTCTGGTGGATCGTCGACAAATAGCACTTGGAACCGATAGTCCTCGAGCTCATCCACTTAGCAATCACAATATCACTTCTCAGGATGATATACAGGATATGTTTGATGTTATAACATATGATAAAGGTAGAATAATAAAGATATAGTTGACCACATGAAATCAAGGAGATGGTTGGCGTGCAGTTAGAAATAATATATTATTTAATAAGTAATATAATGTACTATTTAACACTCTCAGTGTGAAAGGGATGTTCTTCTGTCTATCCCCAGGGGTTACTGGTACTCTTGTACCAAGATCTTTGGTTCTATCACATCGTCCACTGTGGGGTTGGTTGATTGTTTGTACTCCACATAGTGACATTTCTCTTTAATAGACTTCTAGCATTTAAACAGAGTATTTTATTCTTAAATCAACCAACCCTTTTTTAAAACTAATTTTTGAATATTTAATTTTGTAATATTTTTACAATGAATAGGTAACCAACCTATTGTATCCAGAGAGGGAGGGTTAGTTAATTTTTCATTCTACGGGCTCGCCAAAAAATAAAAATTTAGTCACCCAGGCAGGAATGGAAATGCTGCAGACGTGAGGTTGCTAAGTTAACACCTCAACTCACGTACTCAGCTACAACAGTCTCCCAAAATCACTTCTGGTTAATCTTTTTTCTATTGAATTATCAAAAAGGGCAAACTGCAACAACTAAATACATATGAAATATTAAGTAAAAATATATATCAGGACATCGTGTATTTACTGAGTCATGTCTAAACTGAGAGTGTTAATGTGTGCCAACAATGTGCCCTAAGTAATAAGTCTTCATCAGAATTAATTTAATGTCAATATACAGCAGGATGAGCATTGAGTTCCAACAACTTAGGACGAACTATCACCAGATACTGACAGTATATTATATCACTCAAACTGCTATAGTAACTTTAACATATAATTAATTAATTGAGAAAAATATTTACACGATTTAAAAAATGTCAACATTGTTTAATTATATAAGTTTTATAATTTTCATTTGACCTGCACTTAAATTTAAAAATATTTAAATATATTCTTGTAATGACTTAAAATAATATAATCTACTTGATATATTCAAGGAGCCTCAGTGATTCACATGTGGAGATCAACAATTGGAGATGAAGTTTTTAGGAGAGGGATAGCAAATTATCTAAATAATGTTGTAAGGTAATATAACTTTGAAACACATGCTTTTGATTTTATAAAAGGTACTTTGCACAGTTTTGCATGAAGGTCCTTATTTCTTTAAAAATTAGATTATCTTATATTTTCAAATAAGCTGGTCATGGACTAGGCTGTGGTATTGCCTCGGGTCCTCTGAGGTAACACTTTTTATCCTCTAGTTCCCTGTAATAAAGGCAAAAAATTAAGTCATAATATTTCATTCTTCCAGATTCATAATCGTGATGTTTTATCTCTTTGTTTTAGTACAGCAAAAGTCTAAGAAAAAGTCATTTAAGTAGTCAAATATGGTCCAAGTGGTTTAGAGATGGCAGAAATTTAATAGTTACACTAACCTGCAAATTCATGTAATCAATTATTCAGAAGCAACACATATTTACTTTGTCTCTATAGATTTATGGGATAAAAGGAGTTACACAAAATAATAATTAGTTTATTTTATTTCATTATTCTTATAATTATATTTCAATGACCTATATGGTGCATTCACAAAGATTCAAGACTGCTCTCATAACCAAAAATGCATTGAATATTTTTTTACTTCGAAGTTCAATATATGACCCTTGGGCATCAGCACTCTGCTTCCAGTGTTTTTTCCATTCCCCATAGGCTTCCTGAAACTCTTCATGTGGAATGATTTAAGGGACTTTGTCAAAGCTGCCTGGACCACTGGAATTATGCTGAATCACTCCCTTTCAGGTCTCTCTGATTCGGAGAAACAAAAATAGTCGCTGGGAGCTTGGTCAGGGCTGAGGCAGTATTACTCTGTTAAACTTGGCCAAACGTTGGTAACTAGCGACATTTAAGAGGATACATTGTCTTAGTGTAGAAACAAATTGTTTTTGATCTCTGGGAAGACTCAATCCTTCGAATGGCAGAGAACTCCAACATAAAACTGACTCATGGCAGTCTGTCCAGGAGGAATAAACTCTTTGTGGATCACTCCTTTGGTGTTGAACTCTGGAAAAAAAAGTCTTAAAGTAAAAAACCTGATAGGAAATGATTTGAGAGGATTCTAGCAGCAGCTTCGATGGGTCCCTTAAAAGCCTTTCTTGAAGTAAAAGACTTCTTGGGAGCCAATAAAAAATAGAAAAAACCCTGGCAGCGGCATGTTTATGCCAAGGGTCATATATTAAAGACTAAGTTTTCTGTACAAAAATGTTTAATTACTTTTGATTCTGAAACCAGTCTTGGAACTTTTTTAATGCACCATGTAATTAGATTTAAGAGGATATTATGATATTTTCTAACTCAAATAGTTAGTTATTTCCATGATTGTTCAAATTTAACATTGTAACTATATTAATATTTTTATTGACTGTATATTAAAAAATATAAAATATCTTCTTGAATAAATGGTAAATTTAATTCACAGTGAATAGATTGTTTAAATTGAATATCTTACTATTTTTATTTAGCATTAGTATTACATTAAAAGTAGTCTAGTGAACTACTTTGAATAATTATAGATTTTTCTAATAAAACAAAATTGTCATGTACATGATAACAATGAATTGCAAGTTTTATTTCTTAAAAGAGAAACAAAACTATTATTATAACTAAGGAAAAAACAAAAACAATTTTAAATACGAAGAAGATGGTCAGGTTTGCAGTAAAAAAAAAACAAAAAACAAACGGTTTAATCTGTTTAACTTATCACTTTGAACATCCCTGCAAAGTGGGGCAAAACGTTTTACATTAAATAGTTATAAACTATTTGTTCTTTTTTTTTTACTGCAACCCTGACCATCTTCTTCATATTCTAAGTTATACGGTCAACCACATATATATATATATATATATTAGTATAAATTTTATTGTAGTAGGAAGATGGTCTAGATGACAGTCAAGGAAGGCACAGAAATGGTTTCCCCCCACTTTGGGGCTTCATCATGGTTGGGTCCTAGACTAGAAGGGGTCCAGATCTTTTCTAGGACTCACAACCCTGATGAAGCCCTGACAAGTGGGGCGAAACATCAGTAACTAATGAATAGTTTTTTGTACCTTTCTTGACCACCACCTGGACCATCTTCATATTATTATTGAATGCAGTCAACTAATAATCTTCGAATATATACTTTAATAATAAAATTCAGTAATGTGAAATCAAATAAATGGATTTTTATAGGTTGGGTGGAGTGTCTGAACCAGCATACTTATTTTCTGCACTATTTAGCAACACCCTTCAGAACAATAGTCAACTTGGATTAACATGGACACTGCAAAGTGGATATCCTATAGTAGTAGCAACAGAAAGCAATTCAACCCTGTCACTGAGACAGATCAAGGTGATTTATAAGTATTACAAAATAACTACAGACTTTTATCAAGAAAATTTTACTTGAATCATATGTGTTTAGATTCTTTTTCATTCCACTCTTATCTTGCAATAATTTATATTGTGGATCATAAATCAGAGAAGTTAATATTAATTTTGATATAAATAGAAGGCGAATAACTCAAAGGCTTAAGTTTGTTAAATCGATCTTGCCAGAGTTGTCTAATTATGAAAAGTTGAAAATATTTTTTGGTCAAGAAACATCAAGCCCAATCCTGCCAATTAACAGTTCAATTTGACTTTGTGGTAATAAATTCTCTGTTTATATATAGATACATATATTTATATGTATATACATACATAATATACATATATTACATTAATATCTATATTATTTTATTATATATTTTCATATCATGTTTCCAATTGATTTATTGACCATTATATTCTCATATTTTTACTGATTGTAATACACTTTATAGAGCAAATCACCAATTAGTTATTGGAAGGACAGAGCTAGAATCTCAAAGGATTAGCGTATAACTTATAGGGATCAAAATCCAATCTTGGTTATCAAAATCAAATGTTGGTTGAGAGCAATAATTCAGATGAGGAGATGAATCATCTGATAAAGTAGGACCATATGAGGAGCATACAGAGCTAGGGATGAGTCTAGGCACATCAAGCAGAAATTACATGTTTAGGAAAAGGATAGGAAAAAAATTTAAATGTTGCAAAATAAGTAAATGTGAATGAACTTATCAACTGTTGTGAACATTTCATGGGAAATCGTAAGAACAACATTGCCTCTGTTCTTTTGGTAAGGTGAACCATTCACTGAAAATGATACTGGAGACATTACCATTTATTTATTACCTTATTCTTTTTCATGAAGATGAATTGTACTGCTAATAATAATATTTACAAAAATAACTTTCTTCCACATCATGAGGACGATGGGATTTGTCCATGCGCAAACTAGTTGATATGTGTTGTACTATTTGCTCTGCTTTTTATAGGTTTCCTAATGAGCCACTATAATAAGCATATCAATCAAGTATATTTACGTGTACTTACTCCATATGGAGAATGGACGTACCCAGAGAGGAATGAATGTCTGTGCCTAAAACCTAATAGAAGAGGGGTAGGGGGACAGGCTAATTACTATCTTTATTGAGAGTCAGGCAGCCATTTATGAGCTGAGTAACTGTGAAAACTGTTCTAAATTGATGAAAGAGAATAATTTCTTAGTCAACGGAATTGAATGCTACGATTTTGCCAGTAATTCCTCTGGACTAAAAAACACCATCAAGAGACACTACAAATAAGACATTACCTTTTAGTGGATCAAAAGATTCTATTGTAATCTTTATTGATTCAAATAATACATAGTTATTAGATGTGTAAAATTAAGGTATTTACAAGAAATAAACATTTTTCTGATGACCGTACATTCAAATCTTAGCAACTAGGTCGTACCAGTTTGGCCCTCTTGGTTCTCCCATCTCTTCCCCATCCAAGTAGTAATTGTATAGCCAAAAATAGTATCAATGTCGCTACTATAACCTTAAGGTTGGTGACAGGACTATATATAGTACACTGTTGGCTAAACAAAAATCTCTTTAACATGATATAGAGACAACAATTTGCTGGTTCTGCAAATGGACAATGAGTTGGCTTATCAAATCATATGGATCTGGCCTGTTTTAACAAAGTGAAGGCCAGTGCACAACAGGCCTAAAGAGTGGTGTACAATTTAAAATACTTGAAATAAGTAGTAAAACTATTAAATCATAATTCTTCTGATAATCCAATGTAGATTCATTAAATATAAAGAAACTGAATATCATTAACTTAGTCACTTGTATACAAGTAGATTAATTCAGTATGAAATATATTATTAAAATCAATCAGTGATACTTTCATTGGTTAACTTGTCAGTTTATTTCGATTAACAAAAAATATAAATGATTAATCTCAGAGAGAAATAAATGAATATATGAAGAAATTTTACATTTTAGGTGACTGGATGGAATACTTTTGAGGAGGGGCAGTGGTTGATCCCAATCACATTAAATTTAAATAATAACAGAACAGTTTCATACAACTTAGAGCCTAATAATTCATTGAAAATTCAACTTGACCCAAATACGTCTTATATTATTAATGTAAATCAAAACGGTAAGTTACACAGACATTCTAATAAAGAAATCCCTAATAATATTTAATTTGTTCTTAATTTACTATATACTAAATGTATAAGTTATACATTTATAAATTAATGCTTGAAAAAAAAAATCTACGTATCTAATATGGATTGTCCATTTAATTGAAAAGTTTACATATTTTCATAAAAAAAATAAATTAAATTTCATCTTATCTTGCCTTTAGTTAATTTTTTTTCAGGTTACTTCTATGTCTAGATGGTACTGGTACTGGTATTTGGTGGGAGGAACAAGTTCAGCAAGTGGGCCTAGTGGTCCATTTTGCCAACCCCTGACAGTTACCTGAGTTGCCGCCGTGTACTAAGGTGGGAGTGTCAAGATTCATTCTTCGGGACCGCCAAAAAATGAATGTTTTTTCCCCCAACCCCTACGGCCGTCAATTCCCTGTGTCCAGATGACAAAATATTAAAAGTATCTTCTAGATTGTAAATTAAAAAAGTGCTAGAATATGATTTTGTGGATTTGACTTACATTTCACAATTCGCTTGTGTTATTTTTTCTCGTAACATAAAGAAAAAGACTTAAAAAATTTTTGCTACCTTAACATCAATGAAGGAAACTTCAGATTATAAAAAAACTCTTTCTTTTAGGTCAAAGTGAGTTATAACATTTTGTTTAGTATATGTTCAGAATAAGGCTAGATAACAAAACTAATATTGTGATTTGCTCAGAATGCCTTATAAATAATTTTGAAAAATTAAATTCATTGCTATTGTTTAATATAGGTCTTACCCTTCTCTTACCATACATTATAGATTTTATACCCTACCTTACCTCTTCCAGTATGCCCGAGTTCCTCTCCCTTGGTCTCCCGACTGTTCTCAGGTCTACCACTCTTCCTTTTCAAATCTTATTCAAGAATTTTTCTATAATATGATTCATTTCTGTTACTTATCACATGCTCTAATTAAAGGAATGGAAATATACCTAATCCGTATCTATAAAGATCATAATGCTTTGAAAACCTTATAACATATTCCAAAATCTTCTTGTAATATTATGATAGAAAATGACCTGGCATTTTGTAAATTTCAGTAAAAATGAGTGTTAAATAATAAGTATCAGTATCCCGTCTTTAAAAACCGTTTTTTTTTTCAAAATAAATTAAGTGATTATAAAGTTAGCCCCCAGGGGTTGGTCAAAATGACCACTAGGCCCATTTGCTGGATTAGTTCCCCGCCTAGTTACCAGTACTAGTATATAGGGATATAATACAATTAATGTAATACTATAAGTGTTTTTCCTCAATCTCTTCCAGAATTTTCTTTTCAACTTCCATCTTTTTTCTTACAGTCCCATTTCTTACACTTTATCCATTCTGGTTATTCTTGCCGCTCATTACCTCCTGTCCATTTGTGTAAACCAAAATTTCTTCCTTTGGTCATCTTTTATGGTCCAGGTTTTGGCTCCATACGTCATAATGCTCAGTATTATACCTTTCTTTTGGTTTTAGAAATAATATTTTTACTCCATAATATCAAATTGGGCATTGATATTTCTGATTCCCTACCGCACTGCCAGTTTTTACACAAGCCTATCATCGCCATTCTCTAATTAGAATACTCCACCAAACAAACTAAAGGCCATTGCATTGGAAACTTTGCACACCCGATTTCTGGAGAAAGAATGGCTGCATATATACACTGATGGATCAACCATTGGAGCAGGTGTGTACTCGGCGTTTCAATGTGTAGCCACACCTGTTGCCTTGCCAGCAACTTTGATGGGGAAACCCACGGTATACCTCTGGCTCTGGAGATGCTATCAGCAGAAAATATTGCAAGGGCCATTATTCACAGGTTGCCTTAGTCAGCCTATGCAATAACGGGCCAACAAATTCTAATGCAGTATTGGAGTGAAGACGACTACTGAAGGGGCTTCTCATAAGGGGCACAGTTGTGACTCTGCAATGGATACCTTCATATGTTGGAATCTGGGAAAGCAAACAGGCCAACACCTTAGCCAAAGAAGGATCCCAGATGCCCATACCATACGTACCCAGTAGTTTTGCTGCAGCTAAAAGTCTCATTAATGTGTCTTTGAGAAATAAGCTCCAACAAATCTATCAGGAGTCTGCAGAAGGAAAGCAGTGAAGAGGGCATTCCCTCATCAGTTCAAGTGATCGCGTAACATCTGACCTTCCCCGTCATGTATTGGTGTCTGCTTTTAGAGCTTGACCATGTGGCATAGGAAAAAAAACAACATTATATTACTTTTATACCATCTGAAATCTTCCTTTTTATTTTCATGTTGAAGGAACCATTCAATTCAATAATGGAGAAAAAGTATTTAAAATGTTGGACTATTTTTAGCTCTTAACCCCTATTAAATTCTACATCATCATTACTGGATGGCATAAGCTCATTAAAACCTAATAAGCAGCCTCAGAAAATTGGCCTGATAAAATCTAGTTCTTATATAGGGGTATAAAGGGACATGAAAGCCATGCACATTGGGTGAGGATCTCAGAATTCCTGGTTTGGAGTCTTGTGGGTATGATTCTCACCTGGAACAGTTAATATATTTTTTTCTTGACATTCCCTGGTTGGTTAGCACATGGTAACAAACATTCAATTTAGCAGCCAGGAGTTGGAAAAAGGACCAGTAAGCCCATTTGCTTGACTAGTTGCCAGTACCAGTATATATGGATTTAATACAATTAATGTAATACTATAAGTGCTTTTTACAACTTTAGCTACTTGATCTGTGTGAATATAGCTTAAATAGGATTTACAAATATTTTTGAGATAAGCATTAAAGGAGTTGCTTCTGTATATGTCAGATTTTAGTAATAGTCATTTTAGATATGGATCATAAATGTATATCCTGCAGTCTTCCTGATCGAGCCCTTGGTGGGCGAGTAAGGACATAGCTAGCATAATCGCCAGTAGCAAAATTAAATGACCCTTCAACATATTAGAAAAATTAACCAATGGGAGCAGAATGATTAATCAGAACTTTTTATCTTTAGGCTTCTACAGAGTGATGTACCACAACATTAGCAGATGGCTTCCAACAACAACCACAGATTTAACGAGGTCAATGCTCATTGACGATGCCATGGCACTATCCAAAGCTGGTCTCCTTCCTTATCAAACCTCAATGACTGCAGTCACTCAACATTTGAAAAGTTCCGGATATTTTCCATGGATATCTGCTTTAAGGGCATTTTCGACTGTAGACGATGTTTTGCAAACTTCTGAACTTGGGCCTAGATGGAGAGTAAGCACAGATTAATTAAGTGAATTCTATAATTAATATCTTTAAAATACTTTTTTTAATGGGCTACATTTTTATACAGGAACTTGTACTAAATTTAATGGACACTATAATGAGAAAAGTAGCTCTTAATGATTCCCTTTCTGAAAATCATATTTTGAAGCTTCATAAAATGAATTTACTAAAATATGGTTGCAAGTTTGGAAATATAGATTGTTTGGTTGAAGCTGGTAAATTAGCATCAAATTTAAGGTAAGTCATTGTAATTAAGGAAATAAATATCTACTTAAATTTAACCAATCCCATAGGAATAAATTATTTAAATAAAATAATTTGTGCCCACTCGGGCAATCTGGTCATTCTCACAAAATTTCACTTAAAAAAATATGGTGTGATAAGAAAGTAATAATGGTGTTAAGTTAATATGTAATTAAAAGTTGAAAAATTTAATGGAAAAGTGACAAAATAGGGTCATTTGATTGAAATTAATGACCTGAAAAAGTTTTTAAATTATTGGATGTGAGATGTGAATTTATATTGAAGATTGTCCTTGAGAATGTCCAGATTGGCTGAAACATTGGACATTTAAAGAAGTAATGAAGAGTGTTTTATGACTTAACTTGGTTCCAATTTATTTTATTTAAATGATAAAAACCAATCTTGAGAAAGTGAAAAGATTATATATAAAGGAATAAGTAATGTTTGTATAAACAATATATCTTATAAAACAATACAATCAAAGATTTATATATCAAACCTAATAATCCTTTAAAAAAAAATTGTAATTTTTTTTTATTTATTATTGTCATTCATTTGTACTTGGGATTGCCCCATAAAAAATAGAGTTGGCCTCAACTCAACATAATAGTCAATAATTTCAAACGTGTTAAATATTATAAAAAGGTATAAATTAAAGAAAGAAATTTTCTTTCTGATTTAGAAAATCATGATATAAAATGCTCTCCAAATAAATAATCCTAAAATTTTGACAAATTGTTTTAGTTATGGAACACCAGAAAAGCGCGATGCTTTATTATGTGCTGTAACAAGAATGGGCAATGAAGAAACCTGGAACCAGATTTTTATGAGATACAACTCCTCCAATTCTCCAACTGAAAAGCAGTCATACTTGAGAGCACTTGCCTGTACTATGAATAGATCTGTTATCCAGAAGTTGGTAGCCATTTATTTTAATGATATTGATGAAAAGAATTTATATTAGTGGAGACTGGATTTTTATGAAAAGTGAATATTGAACAGCTTATTTGAGCTTTCTTGTTCATTGTCACTATCCATCAGTTTTATATGAGTATTTTTTTCCCCGGCAAAGTGCACTGCGGCCACAGAGGGCCTATTGTAAAATCAATAGAATATGTTGAAATAAATGGTAAATAAAAACATTCTGAGTTTTCAAAAACCAATCAGAGCAAAAAGAGGCAGAGGTATATAAAATATAGATACACTTTAAAATTTAAGAAAAAAATTAAATACTATATTCAGTATTATTTTCACATCATAATTAATTAATAAACACATTCTGTATTTAATTTAGTACATTTTAACTTTTTTTCTTAAAAGATCTTTCAATATCAGGTAATGTGAATATTTTTCTAGGTCTGTTTTCAGTTTTTTTTCTGTATCTATTCAGATATATTTATCCTTAAATTATAGTATATTTTAATTTAAAAAAAAAAACTAAATTAAAATTTAAAGTAGAAAGATATTACGGCAAAAGTTTGAACAAAAATGATAGAGAAACTTAATAGTTTTTTTTCATTAACTTTTCAATTCTCTTTGGCTTAGAGTTGAAACTAAATATCAACTAAACTAAACAAATGAGTTATAAATCTAATTTCTTCTAATTACAAAATATTATAATCAACTAAGAGAATAATAATAAATTTCTTATTCAGAATATTAGATGATAAATAAGATATTAAATGAGAAATTCATATTTTCTATTTCCAAAAAAGTGCTTTCAACATTAACTGATGTGAGTATGTTTTGTGTTTAAAACCATTTTGTTGAAATAAATTAATTACAATATTTTTTATTCTATATTCTTATTTTCAGTTTTGATTTTTTTTTTTGTTCTATCTAGATATTTATTCTTAAATTACATTATATTTTACTTAAAATAAAAAAAAAATAAATAAATAAAGGAAACTAAATAGGTTCTTTATTCTACCATTAACTCTTTAGTTGCCTTTGGCTTAGAGCTGTTGTTTAAACTAACAAGTTATCAATCCAGTCTCTTCTAAATACTAAATATTATAATCGATTAAGTTTCATTAACATTAAAATCAAGATAGTACTTACATGTTCCGTTATATCAGAGTGCAGTCATCTTCTAATTTCAGATTTCTTGGAATGATGCTAACAACAACAATAAGGAACCATGATATTGTTTCAACCGTCAAAATAATATGTGACTCTCCACAAGGAGCAGAAGAATCATTTAATTTCATTAAAAATAATTACCAGCAGCTTTTAAACCAGTAAGCATCATACTGTTATTATTAATAATTTCTGTTTTTAAATGTTACTAAATCAATATTTTTTTTTTTTAATTAGCTTTATCACACTAAGAAATGTTAGAGCGATGTTGTCAGCAGCAACCAAATATGTTAATGAGTCTCAGTTAGCTGAAGTAAGTATAAAATTTCTTAACATACAACTTAATTATTCTAATGCGCTAAAAATACTTGATGCAATACAATGGCATGATTTTCTGATTTACAACAAAACATTCAATATCTTTAGTTATATACAACTTAGTCAGTACATAAAAAATAACTCACTTAAATGCAACAAATGTAATGGGATGTATAAAAAAAAGACCTATATTCAACCAAATATTTCTATTATTATTTCTATGATATAAAATACAATTAATACTCAAAGTATAGTCCATTGTTATCTACCGTCACTAGCCAGAGGCAGTCGTTTGAGTCCATGAAGTTCTTTAAACTTTTCTTTGGTTTGACGGAAAGTGATTGCTGATTGCTGAGGAGTAAGTTCGTGAGGGACCAGTCTACTGCTCTTTTTCATCTTCCCCATGGAGAGTAGCAGTATCTTTTGAAATACCACACTCCCTGGCAAGTTTTTGAGTACTTGTGGACGGATTTGACTCAACAGCTTTCTGCAGAACCTCATCAATATCCATTAATGGTCGCCCAGAGTCCTTCCATTCCAACGTCGTATCTCCACTGCTAAATTTTTCAAACCTACTCCGTGCAATGAGCTGGTCAAGGACACCTTTCCCTTCATATTTAATAATTTCATGAGTTGCTTCAGTGGCTGTGAAATTTTTTATCCAGAAATGCCTTAAAATTATGAGAATTTCATACGACACTGTCATGTTTCTTCATTGAAACAAATAACTATACTGAGGCTTTTTTTAAAGATGCCAAATGGGATTAAACAAGCTTAGATAATGCTCTAAAGGGATTATTAAGTATTGGTGAGTATTAAATAGGATTAACAGTCCTTTGAAATCTTGAATTTGATAAAACGGTCATTTTTTTTAATACACTTTATTAATACTTGCACTTAAAATTTTCTAAAAACTATATCAACAAGATTAGTTTAAATTCATCTAATAGCGCTAAATCGGTGGCCGCAGAGTAAGTGCATCGCCACTAACTCTAAGGACCCGAGTTCGAATCCGGTCGGGCAGAAAAATTTTTTCTGTTACACTGTAGCCGTGAGTCAACTCCTGTGGGTTCTAGAGCCCTTCTGGGGTCCACCCAGCCTCTTAAATTGGGTACCCTTAATTTTGACCAAATCACCTTGTTGCACAACTGTTGGTCGAGTAACAATACTTCTTTACAAAGTACTGAAGCCCTGGCGCTTCATGAGTTGTAGCGGTACAGATTTTAATTTTAATTTTAATTAATATTAAATATCTTTAATGTAATTGAATGGTCCATTGTTATCCTTACAGAAACATAAAATCATGAAGCAATAATAAATAATAGATTGGTTTTCTAGGAATAATTATTTGAGGAGATGAGGAAAAACTTCCACCCAGCTGATAATTTGTACCCTATTTATATCACCTTTTCATATATTTCTTTTCTATTTTCTTGATCTTCAGATTTTGACTTTAGACCGTATCAGTTTTTTCTTTTCATTTCAATAAAATGTAAATATAGTGTTGTAAATAAATAAAATACTGTGTTGTAAATAAAAAATAAATAAATAAGTAAAATAAATTTGTTCTACAACCATTACTGTGGATAAAAATTATTATCTTGCAGGAATTTGGGTTCGCATTATTAATAAATGTGGTTGTCTATGAAATTGAGAAAATAAACTGTGAAACTTCTGATCCAATAGCCAAAAATTGAATTTTTACTGGTGCATTGAGTTTGGGTCCAATTTTGTTTTAATGAAAAATTATTGTTCATTTAAAACAATGGTACCAAAAAATTACAAAATTTAACATTTGTAAAGGTGTCTATAGTTACTGGGAAAAAAAAATCTATTATTTGTTATTTTTCAATTAAAATTCTACTGTTTCTCTTTTCAGATCAAACAAATGTCTTCAGTAATGCCTGAATTGATCACACAATCATTTATAAGTAACTTGGAGCAAGCAATCATCCAAAAGAAACATCAAATACAAGCTCTAAGTGATTATCTTTTAGGAACAAGCAGCACAGAAGCTACAACGCTAAAAGTAGAAACAAGCACAGGGGGAACATCAGGGAATCATTCAAACAAATTGAATGTTGAATTAACATATGTATTACTATCATTAGCAATATTGTATATTAAAAGTTGTATAATATAATAATTATTTATATAGTTATGTAAAAGAAATAAAAAAGTAATAAGATTTTTCCAATTTAAATTTATGTATATGAATATGAAAGACTTATTATAATAATTAATATTAAGCTAGAATAACAAGAAAGTTGAAATTATTTTAGTTTTTTTTGTTTTAATTAAAAATAAAATAAATATTTATGTATTATTATATCCATATTATATTATATGTCCTATTAAGGCCTGTGGTTAATTTATATTATTTTTTCCTAAATAAATTTGTATCAAAATATACTTATGTATATAGTCCACCATTTAACTATGTAGAGTTTGGAGTAAAGATTTGTTAATATTTAGTTATAATCAATAGATTGCAGTATCACTCTAAAAATTTGTGTTTTGTTCTTTATAGGAACCAAAAGTTTATTTATAAAGTTATTAATTTCTTTCAGTTCCCCCGATTATATCAATCTGTTTTTGTTGATCTGTAAGTAATTCTGCCAATAACCTAAGAATAATATGGTGCTAATTCCAGAAACATAAAGTACCAGGCATGGTAATTACTTACTCTAAACCTTTTTAATAGTAAAGGTTCTGGAGTAAGTTAAGTAGTAACCAACCAGATGCAACATTTATTACAATTTTTTGCAAAATTTCCACAATATAACAATGAGAATAATAATTATAATGATTTTATTACTATTTAGTAGGTATTTCCAGTATAAGATTGGGGCGATGGGCATTTTTGTCTTGTGTCAATTTTTGGTTTGTAACAATTTGCATTTTTGCATTAATTATTGAAGCCAGGACATATGTAAACAATTAAAATGATTTTAGGTGCTATATTTTGTTTCATGTTTCAGCTATTGCACCATGTAATTATACCTTTGTATTCTTTCCTTAAACTCTTGAAGCTTTCTTATGAAAAATATTATGTTACAATAATACCCACTTCATATAATCAATAAATTTTAAAAGGTGTTATATCAAATTTGTCATCTGTGAAACGATCATCTACAGTTTTACTCAAATCTTTTTTTGTCACTATAATATTTATATCCAGCCTCTCGATACTCAATTTTTCTGGTTATTTTCTCAATGCTTCTTAATACATTGTCAGAATATATCTTCTATATTAGCAGAGAGCAGATACTACCTATATTATAAAAACTAAATTAAATGAAAATAACAAAGTATAGTAATTTTTCAGCCAGAGATAACAAATTTTTTATTTTATCTGTTAAAAGATGACAGAGAATAGACCATGAGAGAGGATAACCTCCTCAACATCAACAACAACAAGAACTCCTGTAGGAACACTACAAACATAGGATGTAAAATTATATGCACTTATTATTATATTAAATTATAGGAGTCAGTGTGTATAGTATGAAGTCGGTAGTGCAAAGATCTGTCTTCATTTATAATTTATCGATTCAAAGAAAAACCTTAGGACTAAAGTAATGATAAAAATAATACAATATTAATGGCAAGAAAGTTTATTGATTGATTGAATATTCAATAATATTCATACAATTATACGTATAATAAAATGATTTATTTTTTTAATATTCAACTATGGCCATAAGTTAATACAAACATCTGATACAAAATGAGCTCACAAATATTATTTACTAGAAAAACAATATCAGCATGGAACAATTCTATTTTTAAAGTTTTTGAACTATTTAACAAAGTATTAATATGATATTTGTTGATGGAAAAATGTCAAAAAACAAAACAATTTTTGACTAACAAAACAAAATTAACAATTATTAAAATTTAACTAGCAACAACTTATAGCTAAATTAATTATACTATCAGTAATACATGTCTTTCTTAAAGATTGTGCATAAAGATGATTCATTGGTTTCCTGTGAAATTGTAAACATATCAGTGAAGATACCAAGTTATTAAGCGTTATATGGTCTATATCATTAATTGACATTTTAATATTTATTTTGTACTTTTTATTTGTAACTGCAAATTTTTTTTTTTTTTTTTGGAGAGGTTACAAGGTACATTGATTTGGGTTTCCAAATGCTGAATGCATATGTTATTTATAGGTACGAATGTGTATTTATTTTATTTTTAATTCTTTTTATTTTATGCATAAATATTTTTTTAATTATTTAATCTGCTCTATTTTATTATGTCAATTTATATTTTTGTTAATCTATATCAGTGATTCCCAAAGTGGGCACCACAGCCCCCTTATGGGTGCTGCAGCGACTCAGGGAGGCAGTGATGGCCACAGGTGCATTTGGCGGGCAATGAATAACTACAAGTTTTCATGTTCAACAATATTACTACTGACAAAAATAGAGCTGAGGATTACTAAATCACCAGGTTCATCCTTCTCGTAAAGTTGATTTCAAATGTTTCAAACTTCTTTGTTATACAAGCCATTCTGAGTTCAATAAATACTTTCATAATTTCAAACTTTAATGTTTTCAATTTACAATTTTCTTTGCTATATTTCATGAAAAAGGTAGAAACTTTATTACATACATATTTCCTATTAATTTCTATTAAAAAAAAAAAAATAAAATAATTTCCACAGGCCACTAAGTAATATTTTTCCAGGTAAGGGGGCGGTAAGACAAAAAAGTTTAGGAATCACTGATCTATATCATACTAGTAATGTTGTTTTTATTTATTCTTTTATTTTAGGATTGCTATTGTAATAATTTAAATTATTTTTTGTTCTTAGTTTGTCTGTATGATATGAATGGACACTTAAAACATTAATACTCGTTGCCCCTAATTATGGCATATTGTATTATTACACTTCAATAAAAAAAAAAATCTGATATAACATTATTTACTTAATTTTATACTACATAGTTTGCATTGATGTTGATTCTGTTTAACTTTGAAATGTATTAAATATTAATAATTTTGAACTATTAAATAAATATTTGTCTTATGTTATATCTTTTTCGATTAATTTGAATTACACTGTTTACTACTATTTTCACTAATATCAATAACATTCATGATAACCTTCTGGATCTACATCTGTTAATATTTTTGTGTTCTAAGGAATAAATTAAAATTAAATTAAAGACCTGATTTGACTATAATAGACTAGACTACACTTTTTTTTTTCTTCTTTTTCTCTACACACTAAAATAATATAACATTTTGATTGTGCCTTTGTGGTGTATTAATGTAAAATTAAGCTTAAAAAAAAAAAATCAAACATAACAATTAATATGTAAATAGGGAACAATAGAGGTTTCTTTGGAATTAAAAGTTTTATATACATAAATATCTACATTTTTAAAATTTTAAAAACTACCTATATAAATTAAAAGTAATCTAATGCTGCATACAATTGATTTATTAAAAAATAGCAATTATGATAAAATTTAATAATCACAGATTAATTTGATGACTATCATTCCTAATTTACAATTTTGCATGAGCCAGCATGCGCCATTGGTGCATTCGAACAATTATATCTAATACAAACAATGACAACTTATAATTTAATTGTTTAAATCAAATAAAAATTACTTAATTATTATAATAAATAATTTATCGTGGCAGCAATTAATTTTTGATTGAGTGAGAAAGATCAATTTGGAGATTGTTGCATAATGCAATTAAATCGATCATAGATAGTAATAATTAAATTATGACTATGCATACTAGATAGTTTACTTAGTTAACATCAATACCTACTAGGAACGAAAAACCGTATTTACTTGTTGGGTACACCTGATAAAGGTGGCACGCTTTGAGAGTTCTTTTAATTTTCCTGCACCTGTATATGTACAAGCACTTCTCAGGCCTCCGAGAATATCTAACACGGTACCTTCAACATCACCGCGATATTCAACTTCAACTGTTTTTCCTTCAGCACATCTGAAAAAATTGATTGATTAAAAATACAATAAAATAAATAATGAGGTGTAAATAGTTGACCGTAGATTAATGCTTGGAGAAGTTTGTCGGGGGTGCGGTCAGCAAAGAGCAACATAAATAAACAAAACCATATCTATTTATTTTATGCCAACTCAGGTCGAAACGTCGGCATAAAATAAATAAATATGGTTTTGTTTATTTATGTTGTTCTTTGGTGACCGCACCTCCCGACAAACTTCTCTAAGAATAAAATAACAAAATCATTAACACAATTAAAATCAATTGGTTCATATTAGCAAACAAATTTTATTAGTTAATTTTGATACTAAAAAGTGAATTTAGAACCAAAATATATCACACTCCTCACTGAATGTTTACTTCAACTTTTTTAATGATGTTTCATTTTCACCTATTGTTGCGGCCAACATATGTTTCTATATGCCAGCTCAGACGTACTTATCACTAGAAGCAGTCTGGGCATCTCTGTCATCTCAAACACTTTTCACCACGGCGGGCAAACTGCATTGGCTCATCCTCCAAGAGGAGAAAACAACCTATCCACAGCAGGGTCCATCATATTGTCATATTACCATCCAGTATATTAATATCCCACAGTTATATTAAGACATTTTTTGTATGTTGTTCAACATTACTTAATTTTGTAATAGATATAAGTTTAGTTAAATTCTTTTTTTTTCTAGTTTGTATATATTGTTTTCAAATGGTTTAATTTTATTTTGTTTAATTAGTCACACTACAATATTAACAAAATTCGGCAGTTCATTTCTTTTATTTTCAGTACTATTCATGGTTAGGCTAGTAAAGGTTCCTTTTAAACCCCTACTCACCGTAACACCTATGTTTCCTCAAATCTATTTTTTATCTGAACAAATAGATTTAAATGTTAACCCAACTATTGGCACAAATACATGAGCGATACCATTGTTTAGTTGAATGTTTAAATCATCTTAACATCTTCAGAATAGATATATAACCAACAATCAATACTTTGAAACTTTCTATAATAGATGGTACTATTGTTCTGACATAAAAATCTTGCTTGAATGAGAAAAATAAAAATTAAGGTAATTTCAAAACAGACCCAAAGAACTCTACCAAGATTGAGAAACATGGTAAACTCACTGCTTTATTTTAATATTTTTTTAATTTATAAAAATACTTATAAGTATATCAATAAAAAAAAGACAACAGAGAAAATCTTAGAAAATTATTCAACAAATTAACCCAGTTTTTGATGACACATGAAGCTGCCAAGAACTGTTTTTCCAATTCAAATTAAACTGACAGCTAAACTTTTATGATGGAATAAGTGAACAAACACATGACCATTTTACGTATAACTGTGCCAAAAACCGGTACAGAGAAAAACTGATATCTCCAATCCTGTTGAATACAGACTAGTAGCCACTTTCAAAGAATAATTTTATGGAAAAATACTTTTTTAGAATTTGATACATTTGTGGACTCAATTGACTACTTCTTAAATAAATAAACAATAGTTAGTATTCATGATTATGAGAGATAGTTGACCGTGGATGACATACGAGGAGAAGATGAATGGGGGTGCGGTCAAAGAGCAACACTAATAAGTTGTATTAACTAATAGTTAGTATTGTTGGGGCAAGAGGTTTTTTGTGCTTGAAAATAATTCTCTTCCCCAGAGTAAATTTTCGCTGGTTTGGGTAAAGAAAATAAAAAACAGAGGACCTGAAAATTAATCTCATAAAAAATTAAAATAATAAAAAAAATTCCTTCAAAATGCTATACAATTGAATGAAATAAAAAAAAGGAGTTTCCTGTAGTTCCAAAAAAAAAGAAAAAAAAAAGAATTAATTGTGAAGTAAAAAACTATTGGGACATACATACAAAACTAAAAGAATTCTCTTCATACAAAAAAAAAGTTAATTTTCCACTATTTCAGTTGATGAGAAAAGAATAAGGAAAAAAAAAATAAAATAAGGAAGTTCGATGAAAGAGAAGAAAAAGAAAAATAGTCACTCACAGATGGCCGAGGAGAGGAGGGGGAGGGCGATATGCGCTTATTGATTATAACTCTTAAGTATAATATCTCTCATCCGAGATGGCCGCTTTCGATGAGCTGCTGATAGGCGAGGGTCAATAAAAAAAAGGCACTCCAAAACGCAGGTCGACTATAGAGTAGAAAGTGGTGAGCCAGAAAGACGGTGAGCCAGCGAGAAAAGAGCACCAGGTGGATCCAATACCTGCTAATACTGACAGTAGACTGCCTTATCAGTCTGTTTCCAGGCTTTAATCCTATTGAAGGTTGAATGTTGTACAAATGTTATACTGCAGTGATGTATTTATACTCGAACCACAACAGACCTCTAATTGTACATTATTCTACGTAACAAATTTTTTAATATAAATTTAAAAATATAAGTACCTTGTAGTTAAAAAAATGAAAATGAGGTTGTAATTAACAAAAATAAAAACACCAATTGGAAGTAAATAAAAATTAATGAAAAGAAAATACACTTTAGGCTTTAACACTTATTATAAACCATTAAACATCATCTTCATCATAGTCATTCCCTCTTCTACCGCTGTTTGGTGTGAGGATTTAGCTTATAGAGTTTGTCCCAACTCTCTTCTCCTATTCCAATCCATCCCATGTTTCTTGAATGCCTCCCTTATACTGTCCTCCCAGGAGATGCGAAGGTCTTTTCTCTTTCTCTTGTGGGTCTCGTAAGTTTCCTGGCACTTATATTTGGATCTATCCTTAGAAGAAGTCCAAACCATTTTAGTTTGTACTCCTACAGAATGGTCTCATCTGGTCTGACGTCAAGATTAGCCCGTATAGTGGCGTTCCGTATCCTATCCCTCAATGTCTTTCTTTCTGTTTTTCGCAGATACCTCATTTCTATGGCTTGTAACTGACTCCTGTGTTTTGAGGAGAGAATCCACGATTCCGAAGAGTAAGAAAGGATAGGAAGGAAGGTCAATTTATATACAACTAGTTTGGTCTGCGTTTGTCACCTTTCTTCTTCCCAGAAGACCTCATCTGATCTCACTAAAGATCTTCCCTGCTTCTTCAATTCACCACTAAACATATTATATTTAAAACTCCTTAATGATGTTACATTTTAAATCTTATAATTAATTTAATTTAAAAGTTTATTCTTCACTGTACGTATGGAAGTCATTTTTACAAAATATACATATATATTATAATCAGCTGAGAAAGTAGATTTATGGAAATGAGTTACAACACAATTTATCTAATACCGAAGTGGGAATTAAGTATGATATTGATAATTTTATTTTATTTATTTATTTCAAAAATTATAGCAAAGAAAGATAAGCAAAAAAGGATAATAACCTATATTGAGCAACTTCTCCTTGATGTTTAAGCATAGCAGTATCAGAAGACATTCCATAGAAAAGTTTTACTGTCCTTCCATCGGGTTTATGCCTTATTTCACCACCAGACTGATCATGCCCAGCAAGCATACCTGAAAGAAAAATGTATAAACCATAAAAAATATATATGCACAGAAATCAATGAATGGAACTAGATAATAACAAACGGTATTTATTTGAAAATGTTGGATAAGATATGTTAGATATTAATAATAAATGAATGTTTGATTAGTTTAACAAGTTCCTTGCCAAGGAGCAGAATGGAAATCATTCTCTGATGTTGATTAAATTCATCAGAACAAGTGCATATTTTTGTACAAAATATATTTATTCTCTATTAAGATGTGAGTTATGGAAATCTATGAAAAATCTGTACTGCTACAAACCATAAAGGGAAAGGGGTTCAGTATTTTTGTAAGGAAGTACTGTTTCATGAACAATGGCTATACATGGGTGATTTGTTGATGATCACCCTCAACCGCCAGATTTTTTCCAATTAAAGGTACCCACCCACTTTATGAGGCTGCAGTAACAGAATAAATTATTTTATTTATAATCTTAAATACTTTCTTGAAACTGGTTAATATTGTTTAAATAAATAATTTAATTTTTATCCATTTTAGTCTCAACACATTTAATTTTTCTTATAAGTCTGACATTTTGGCCAATCCGGCCAGCCTCAGGGACAATCTTAATACAATTTTGGATCTAAATGATTTTAAAACTCAACTTCAGGCAGACTATTATGCCCAGGTCAAAACAACAATTTCTAATTAGTCAATTTTTACATTAAAAACTAAAATTAAAATTCATTTATCACAGTCACTACTTGTTAAAACTTTATCACAACAATCAAGTGATAAATAAATTTTAATTTTTGTTTTTATTGACTAATTAGAAATTGTTGTTTTGACCTGGGCAGAATAGCCTAAATGAAGTTGAGTTTTGAAATCATTTAGATCCAAAATTGTATTAAGACTGTCCCTGAGGATGGCCGGATTGGCCGAAACTTCGGACTTGTAAGAATAATAAAATGTGTTAAGACTAAAATAGATAAAAATTAAATTATTTATTTAAACAGAATAAATTATTATCTGCCATAGGCAGATTTGAACCCGGGTCCTTGGAGTTGGCAGCACAGCACCTTACTATTCCCTTTTAGAAATCTATAACTAAGTTAAATTTAAACATTCGGAAACTGGACATCGATAATATGCTAAGGACCAACATTTTTTTTTTGTTTGATTTGAATTATAATCCATGATTATATGTTTGGTTATATATAAATTAACTCTTGCTACTTAATGTGTCATTTACAAATTAATTCAAGATAATATCAATGCACACCAAATTTACATGTATAATTAAATGTAGAGCTCAATTTGAAGGCAGCACATGCTGGAATGGTGTTCCAGTACCTCCCTTGAGGAAACAAATACAATAGTTTAAAATACTTAACACCAAATATTGCCTCCTGCTTTTTACATTTCATATAAAAATACCATTAGCAGGTCCTAACGATCAATTTTTGGTACAATATTTTTTTTAATGTTTCAGAGCCTCAATTTTAAGAAATTGAGACCTGATATAATTTATAACTAAGGTTAATATTTAACATTTGAAAACTGGACATCAATAATGGGTTCAGTGGAAAAAATAAATAAATTCAGATCTTAAAAAGAAGCAAAATGTTTTTCATACTTGGTCTGTTATTCTTACCTAGTCTTTATTTGGTTTCCCAAAGCCCTCAATTGCAAAAGAAGTTGGCAATCTTAATTACTATTGTAGTTTTCATCTTAACTAATGGTTAATACCTGGATATACTTTTACAAGAAATAAATACATGAATCTATAAGAGTTCAGAATAAATTTCTTTTTCAAATTCATTTCCTTCCACTAAAACAATCCTTACTTCTCAAATCTATTTATTTGGACATTACATCACTTCTTTACAACTCATCTGTTAGAGTTCATATTTTGAATACATGATGGCTGCTCTACATTTAAAAGTACTGAAATTGAATCGAAGCATTTTCTAAGAATTAGAAAAGGAAAGTTCTTTAACATCTCTGTGTATAATTGTTTAATTAATCACTCATTGGGATAAATAAAGTCTTCTATTTTAGCATTTGAAGAATTTTTAAAGATAAGATTTAATATTTACAATGATATATTTACCTCCTAACATCACAAAATCAGCACCTGCTCCAAAAGCTTTTGCTACATCACCAGGAGATGTACAACCTCCATCCTGAAAACAAAAATACACTTTTTAAAAACAATAATGAATTCTTGATGCTGAAATGCCACACTAACTAAATTTGTTTCTTCTCATTTTTCCATGTATCATTTGAATTAAAACGTTAATTAACTTTGTATTCTGCAAATATATAATAAAAATTTTCTGTATTATTCTAATTTAATAAAATTAAGTGTAACCTGAACTGGCTTTTTAGTCTTTATCTGAAACCACTTTCTAAAATTCTCAACCTCATAAAAAAAATCATAATTTTAATATTTTGATAATAATAACAGAAAATGAACACGATTTGCTGTGTTATGTTATTCTAGTACAAGAATAATGAAACATTTAGTGTTGGGCATTTTTGAGCTAGTTTAACAAATAGATTATTCCTACACATAATTTTTGAGTCTTTCTTTAGTCACATCAAAGTAAATTAATTTTAAAAAAATTAATTAAAAACCTTTAATAAAGGTTAATTGAAAATTTTTTATCAGTATTCAAATATACAGGAAAAATATTTTTTCAAGTGAAGTAGTATTATGTCAGATGCTCCTATATTTTATACTTACCACATATTATATCATTTCATTGCCATTGTTAACAAAGTTGGGCAAATATTATAATAAATTTTTATTCTCATAGCTAAAACTGCCATGGATATGACCCTTATTTATCAATGAACCATTGATGAATAAATATCACATCCGTGTGGTTTTTAACATGTTTTTTTCATGGCAATTTTAGCTGTTAGTTTCAACTACAGCTTATTTTTACCCATTTCTGATCGTTACTTCAGTTAACTATTTATGATTTTCAAAAACTGTAAGGAAGAACTATTTAGGCGTTCACTAAAACATATAAGAGAAAGAGAATTCCTTGTATAAGTGATATTCACTACACCTTACCTGTTATCCTTCAGACAAGCAACCTTATACTTCTAATATATTACTGTAAATGTTTACATACTTACAGAAATGATGTGTGCTGACAAACCATGGGCTGAATCAGCACATTCTAGAACCGCAGATAGTTGAGGATATCCAACACCTGTTTTGATACGTGTGGTACAAACAGATCCAGGCCCAATACCAACTTTGATAATATCCGCTCCAGACAAAACTAATTCTTCTACCATCTCACCAGTCACCACATTACCTGCCTTCAAATTAACTTTTTTAGATGCTTATAAGCATAAACACACAATCGCATCATCAGATTCATAGAATAATTATCTAGTGCTATTTTTATCGATCATTTTACCTCTAAGCCGATGTTAAACTGTTATGCATTTTTTTTAAAAATGAAAAATATTTGAACAATTAATGATATAAGATCTCCAATCACCATAAAGAATGTATATCAGACTTCTTTTAACGAACCTCATTGATAATGTTGAGTTTTGTGCCATAAACAGAGACAGGAGCATTGTCCCGTATATCTAAAGTAGTGCATTTAGATGGAGTTAAATCCATTGAAAATTAAAAAAATTATGAATAAAATAATATTTTGATAAAAAGGATTGCAATCAAATCACAATTAGAAACAGCTTCATACTATAATTTAAATATTTCCTCAGCTTTAAAATCATAAATGGGTTGCCAAATATGATCTGGACAACAATTCTGTCCCTTCCTGTAGTAATGACCCCTATTTTAACTCATGCATATATATATATATTTTTTGTTTTTTTAACAGCATATTATATACATTAAATAGCATATAATATATAATCAGGTCAAAGGCAACCATTTTCAGCATTATACAATATAAAAGCCTATCTTGTTAACAATTTATTTGTTTTTATCAAGAAGTTATAAAAGCTAACTTTGAAAGGAAAGAAAGAAATTTCTATAAAATATATTTTCAAGTAACTTACGATAATGATGTGATTAGGATAAGCTTCTCTAACACGTCGAACATGCTCCACAAACTGCTGAGAATATCCATTTGCAACATCTAAACAAATGAATCGGATGGCAGGTAAAGTATCGAGAATTTGTTTCAGCCTGTTGAGGTCATTATCTGACAGACCGCAACTTGCAGCTACATGACCCAAAACTTCTGGGTTTGATTCACCAAATGCTTGCCATTCTTCAGGCTGATAGTATTTGTGAACAGCTGTCATCAGTCCATGCTAAAATACAAAAGTACAATCACAACTAAAATATATATCAGCATTGACATATATGAATATTGATATATATTGATGCGAATTGATATAAGCAAAGCCTCACTGATATCAAAATAATACTTTTAATTTAACACTACAATTATGGAAACCTGATTTCTGTAATTAGAGAAATTATTTTGAATCCTGAATTCTCACACTTCTAAGCAGAGTTAAATTTTGATGCATGAATTTGAATCCTATATTAAATTCAAATAAAAAATTATTTGTAAAATGTATATAATTTTTAATAATTTTGTAAAAAACAAGGCATCAGAAAATTAAAATCTTATAAGGCAGTGAGGACTGACAATATTCCTAGTGAACTAATCAAGGCATGCGGTGAAGCTGGAGTTCCAAAATACACCTTTCAGTTTAAAAAGATTTGGGAAATTGAGAAAATGTCAAAGAAATGGAGTGAGTTTCTACTTATTCCAATTCACAAAAAGGGGTTGAGGATGATTTTTATCATAACTATCAAGGAATCTCACTCCTTCCAGTATGCTAGAAAATATTTACGTTAATCTAAACTAGTTAAATGGAATACGCCAAGGACATTATCGGAGACTACCAGTATGATTGATGAAATTGTTCAACCATTGATCAAATCATTTTCATTACAACAAACATTACAGGAAAAGGTAAAATAAAACAGTGTAGTTTATAGTATCAGCTTTATATGTATTTCAAAAAGCTTATGACTCTGTTGGTTGTCAAAAGCTTTATAATATTATCAATTTCCAATTTGCTTAGCTTTTTCATTCCGTCCAAAAATTTAAAAATTAGCATTTACAAAACTGTTCTTTATTTGAATGAATCTCAAAAAATAATAAATACCAGAGCAAAAAGTAAACGTCCTAGGGGTACACCGAAGCTTGGAGAGAGGGTTACTTCAAAGACCGACCTTTTAGATTTGGGTTTAAAAGGGCATCACTGGATAGATGTATGTAGGCAGCAATTGGCTGTATCGGCATCGAACCTTCAGGTTCACTAAGCCTTTATAATTATAATTTGTAAAAAAACAAAAAAAAAATTTTTTTTCAAACACTCATGTAAACATAATAGGATTAAAGGAAAAAAGCACATTTTCTCAATCAATTTAAACTTCAACTGAATGACATCAATTAAATATGCAATCAAAAGCTTATTACTTTACCATACGATAAAATGCATGAATGAACTCCTCGAGAACAACAAACAAGAATAAGATGTAAAATTTTCAAACAGATCAGGCTAAATTGATTTTTCAATGCTATTCACATTTTCATGATTATACACCAATGTTTTAATTTTGAATTTACACATGCTTTGAATACAGATTAAATACGTTTTCCTTGCAATACATGAATCAAATTTAGAATCATATATTAAAAATTACTGATTTATAAATATTCTCAATATTTACAAACTGCATATCAAAAGTATTTTGAACACATAGAAATTGTTTTACATTCAATAAAAATGTTTTACTACTTTATAATAAATAAAATAACTAAACCACAAAAGTGAAATGTGTTCAAGGTTATAAGCTAAATGTATACGGAAATCATAACATCTTATTGCCAACTAGTATAAATACTTTACATTTTCATTTATTTGAAAATATAATTTTATGTTTCTAACATTTATTCGCCAGTACATAAGAGATACCCAAACTGTAAAAAAGACATTTTTACAATGGGATCTCAAAAAAAAAAAATCAATAAATCAATAGCAGGCTTGAATAAATATTTTTTTCTTACGAGAAAAAGTGGAAAGCTTAAAAGAAAGTTAGTGAAGATGACTGCTGTCATCAAAATCAAAATACACCGAAATCAAAATACCATAATAAAAATACACCGAAATCAAAATACCATAATAAAAATACACAGAAATCAAAATAAGCTATAATACGGTGAAAAAAGTGGTAGTTTAAAATTATTAAATGTTAGAGATGAGAGATTCATTAAAAACTTAATCAGAACAATCCCCAGATGAATGTGCCTAAGCTTTGTGCACAAATTTTTAGAATTTCAGGACACCCAACAAGTGTTTCAACAGTTCTAAGAAAATATGATTATCGTGAAAGAGTAGTACAAAAATAAATGATTTGAGGCTACATTAAAGAGGATAGGTAACCTTGTATAGACAAATTATAAATAGACTTAATTATGTTAATATTTTCAACAGAAATTTAAAAGAAGTGAAAAAAAAATGAATACTGAATAAAATTTTAATATCTATAAAGAGAATGACCCTGAACATTTGGCATATACTAGGACTTGACTAGTATACATTTTTTCTAAAGTTCTTGAAACTCTTCTCATCATCGAAGATAAATTTAACTAAACATTTGTGGGCCCACTAATGAAGGGAAATGAGGAAATACAATATCCAAGATAAAAACAATCTTAAGGAAAAATTAATTCTCAAGCTGAACAAAATCGAATAAGAGATAATTATTAAGTCAGTTAAATAAATGCTTCAAAATATCAAAGTAACAAAAGCATTTACTTAGTAACCAAGTATTGATATATTGATACCTAATTAATTCAACTGTATATTTGATTTATTTATTAGTTAATAAGCATTTTTTTAAAAACTAACTGTCCTGTTGACATAAAAAAAAAAAACGAAATAAACATTTCAGTAAATTCCGAGTACTTTGGATACCTGGTGTATAATTTAAAATCTAGTAAACGATTATTTATGGTAAACCATTCTATTGTTTTATTTTATTAGTCTCTCATTGACATATTGAACCATAAACAATACCATCATCAGAATATATGATACATAAAATACATTATGAAATAAACACTGATTTTGTAGAAAATGAAAAAGAATGTATTAATTTTACACAGTATCAAATTCATGTATTTGTGAAAATAAATAAATTTACTTTAAACAACTCCATTCAATCCATGGTTCACAGTGCATGGTAAATCACATGAACAGTAAATTGTGAAAATAATTTATTTCAAAATGAATCTCATAGGACTACATAGATGAACTATAAAAATAATCTAATAAAAACAATCAATAGATGATCACAAAATAATGATCCATATTATAACAAATCAAACAAAATAAGTAAATGCAATTTTTAATCATTTGATCTGAAAATTAAATCAACTGAATAGACTTTTGTAATTTGAAGCAATAATAATACCGAGATAAGAAAGTAGTAATCTTCATTATCAAGCATTATCCTAAATGGATATAAAAAGAGGAGATAAAACTAAGATAACACTGTCTGGCATGTTTTTTTAAATTTTTCCCACAACATAATATAATTATCTAAATTTTGTTTTCAAACAATAGATTGAATAAAAATTTATTATGAAATATATATAAAAATATATGAATTATTCTTGTTAAACCAATAAATTAAAAACAACAATAGAAGATCAGGAAGTTAAAAGAATAAATTGTGAAGTATTTTACTCTTTTATATTCAGGATTTTTATATTACTTGGTTTACTTTAACAACTGTATATTAATTTCTTAAAGAAATGTAATTAATATTTAGTTTTTTAGAAAATTTTCAAATTTTTAATTAATGCAAGAAAGAAAATAGCTAAACTTGGATAACTCAATACCTTTTAATACATTCAAACTCTGAATTATATAATAGAAAGAAAACATTTATTTAGTCTGTAGTCGAATTTTCTTAAATAAAAAATAAATACATTATCAGTATTCTTCTTTAAATATACATATTTTGGTTTGGTGGTATAAACAAACATATACATGGTTTGGTTTTCTCTTAGTTATAAAAACTTTAGATTTAAATAAGATAAATAATACTAATTAAATTCAGAAGGTTATCATAAAAGGTAGTGAAAATTGATAATTATTTCTTTTAATTCTACGATTTACAAAAAGAGTGGAAATATTTTCATAAAAAGTTAAGAATTCTTTTTGAGAAAACTTCAGTGGATCATTTGAAATCGATAAAAAAAAAATTGAATAAATGCCAGATCCACCCAAGTAATTGAGGGAGAAAATTGTCATTTCACTCAATGCAGTAGTGTTGCCTTGACATAGATAATCCACAGCCAAACTGGTCAATGTTATGTCTGTTCCACAAATAATTTTGTTTTCTTAGTTCTCTTGGACCAGCACAAAAATAAGCATTTATTTCAAAGAAGGAAATAAGTAAGTAATTACTTGCAATATTTTAAAAAAATAGGAAAAGTTTTCCAGAAAAATGGTGGATATTTATATTGATTAAGGAATTTTATCAATTTCTTACATTGATGACATCAATACTCAAACCCCCCTTTTTGTGGACTGTTAATTTTATTTAAATCATAATGACCTTGGTAATTGAGATTGTAGTGTGGGTTAATGTTTCATATTACAATTCAATTTAATCAAGTTTGGAAATATGCCAAAAAATACATTTAAAATTAGGCAACTAGGTTTTACCTTGGATAATGATTTTGCCATTTCAAATGTTCCAACAGTGTCCATATTTGAAGCAATCAAAGGAACACCTTTGTAAGTTTGCTTGGAATTTCTAAATGTAATTTCTCTAAACAGATCAACCTGCAAAAAAAAATCACTTCCATAAGACTTAAAGAACACCTTTTACAAAAAAAAATAATCTAAGACAATTTACTTACATCAGCTCTGCTTTTAAGTGTACTCCTTTTAGGACGCAGAAGAACATCTTTAAAGTCTAATTTGATTTCATTTACAATGTTCGGCATCTTTCTAGAGATCTGTCAAATAGGTGGTGGCGGAAGGTACGGACAGATAACAGTCGAGTTACCTTCTATAATCAGTAATAATAAAGTTTCATTTTGGAATAAGTTGTATAAAGTCTAGTTATATGTGAAATTTATGTTATATTAAGGTAAAACTATTATATTTATTTTAAAAATTAAAACTCAAGAGTTTCACTATTACCTAAGAAATTAAATACATGAATTACTGAAATAAATGTCACTTGCGAGCAAATAAATAGAGTGAACAAACCTGGTAAAATCTTCTAGTTGGAGCTACTGGGATTTATCGAATTATAAAACTAAACGAGAGAAAAAGGGGGGGGTGTGGCCTTGTCAATCTCCTCCCATAACGCAAACTGTAAAATTAAAAACAAAAAAAGATTGTATGTATTTCGATATTTTTTTATAGGAGAAAGTAACTGTTTACTTTTAAGTTAATGGATTTCAAAGTAGAAGATACTTTTTTTTATCATTTTGGTATTTCAAAATATAATTATTTTACAAAGGCAGCACACCTGTTCCTGTAATTCTCGTTGTTTTATTTTGAATTTGGCAACACTGTTGGTGTCAGTTGCTGATATGGCCTATCTCTTTAAAGTTTGAACTTTTATGTTAGGGTTTAATTCCTAGACTATACTAAGTTTTATAGCTGTTCCAATTGTCATTTATGAATGGTCCTTAACTAAAAGAATCATGTCGAAACCGACCAGCACAGAAATTTCAGTATCTATGGAAGATGATACAACAACATCTGACTGGGACCCAACTTCTGTTTCAACGTCAAATACAAACACTGCTCAATCTCCTGTGGCCACTAGTGTTGCACCTCAACAAGTACAAGTTTATTCATCCCCTGATCCTGCAAGATCTTTTCAGTGTGTTTCTAGAGTGAAAAGGTACACAGTTACTTGGTATAAAAATAAATCATTTCATCTGGCTTATTTTCCTTTGTAACTTTTGTTACATTTCTAGGGATATGCTCGCAATTTACAATGACCCACCTCCCGGGATATTTGTAATTCAGGATGAACAAGATTTGACTTTGATACATGCGCTGATTACGGGGTCTTTTGAAACTCCCTACGAAGGTGGATATTTTTATTTTGTTGTAAGATGTCCCCCAGATTATCCTATTAAACCTCCTAAAGTAAAATTTATGACAACTGGAGCAGGAACTGTGCGGTTTAATCCTAATCTTTACAAGTGTGGAAAAGTTTGCATCAGCATACTAGGGTAAGTTGCTGTCTTTATTATTATTGAAATTTAAGCTTCATTAATGTAGGTACATATGATCTGTGTGGTTATCAAAAGTATTTGTACTTGTATTTCAACTTGTAAATGTGAAATAAGGTTAAAATATTGGTTCTATGGGATTGACTGTTTGATATATGTTTCTTATTTAACCAGTCTCTATTAATCCCTAGTTTACAGTGAAAGGAACCAACCTTAATTCCCTATGATCACCAAAGTGAAAATATGATTCTTACTGCTCACTTGAATTTAAATTTCAATATTGGTCAATTCATTATAATATTTAAGAAATGATAAACAAAGCTATTCAAATGTACATAGGACTCATTGTTAATTATAAGATAATTAGATAAGTTCATTGCCTTAATATCATTACTGTATGATAATTGAAATCTAGCTTATATTTAGCTGTGGTTGGGAGAAAGGAAGGAATTTGGTTAGGAAATAGCTTGAATGCCACAAAACATATAACTTGTGTGAATTTGAGTTTCTAATTGCGGTGACTAAGCCTTATTTAAAATTTAATTCTGAAACAATTTTGATCTTTATATTTGTTCGATTTTCCTTTGTTTTTTTATAGAGTAATGTCCTTATATTCTTCAATTGGGGCAGAAAAAACGGATTATCCTATACTGTTACCAGTTTATTCTAGCTAGAGCGGGAAGGCCGAGTAAACATATTACAAAACGTTCTATGAAGCTATTGTAGGGTTGATACAACAAAATCATTCAATTATAAATAATAAAGGGGTCAATTATAAATTGAGCTTTAAAATTTTTTTTTATATTTTCCAAAACAGAGAAGTCACTTTTTTATAAAAAAACTGTTTACAAAATCTGTCTAATGAAGGAAGAGCAATTAAATCACAACCAAGAGTACAAGAGTAGAGATGATAACTATGGCAGTTCAAGAACTATAGAACTGGTATGTCTGTCGTGGTGGTCTATCTATTCTGTAGTTACCACATTGTGACAAAATCTTGTGTCGAATGTCTGTTCGACTTTTTATTTCATTGTGCACAAATAGTCAAAAGGTGAAAAAAAAAAAAATGAGTCTGATTATTGATGATTTATGGCTTTTGGACATATCTGAATTAAACATGTAAAAAAGTGAGTCTGATTATTGATGACTTAAGGCTTTAGGACATATCTGAATAAAACATTATGTAATGTGAATTTGTCTTAAAATTACACATGCTATCAGAATCCATGTATAAGTATATATAATAAAAAAAAAAAATATCTATAGAATAATAAATCGTCCTGACACAGGATATTCCTGAACGAAGTGCACTGGAGAAGGTTCTAAATTAACAATGCCCCAGAAAAGGATAAACCACATGCAACTGTCATGACCCAGTGAAAATCAAATTGAAATTTTCAAAATAGTAAATGTTAGTAGGGAGGAGAGGTAGTGGTATTATACAGTACAGATTCAATGTTGTCAACTAACTTGTTATTGATAAACACTGTTGGAAAGGTTTATTATTTTGTGCAGTAAATTTCAGTTTTGACCATTCTCAAGACTATCAAAGAATGTACTGTCTCGCATAAATTTTTGAAATCACTTGATTCATTTATTTTTTGTTCATTTAATAATTTTGATAAGTATGCTCATTCCTAATTTTTTTAACCATTCCATTATTAACCTACCCTTGTTTTTCTCCTTTTTCATCCTTTCTTGAAGTTGTAAATAATATAATGGTATAACTAGCCTTGTTTTTATCCCACATTTTAACTACAGAAATCGTAGCCGTTCTATTTAACTTATTGAGAAATGATATTGTCTTTTGTGGGTTTGGCCAGTGATATTATTGTGCAATATATTGACAATAATATTATTCATTTAGGGATTGATTAATTAATAGAATATTATATTTGAATACCAATTATAGTTCTAGTAAAATGTATCTAATCAATTCATTTATTTCAAAAGACAGGATAAAAATAATATAGAATTAGTATTGGTTACATCAAGAATCAAATCCACTTTGTTTCTGCAAATATACTGCATATTTTGTGTGAATCTAATTGAATCATCTTTTTTTAATATAAAAATTAAATACAGTTCATTATTACTAAATTGTAAGCTATCAATTTTAGATGAATACACTTAAGCTAATAGCTCACTATCAAACATTCAGTGCCATCAAAGTAATGATGGAGTTATTGATAGACCGCAGGTAGTTTAACTGGAGTTAAAGGTAGTCTAGCTGGAGGCCGATATATCGGCCTTTGCTTCACTGGCGAAAATTGCCAGCACGGATATATTGGCCCTCATCTTGTAGCACTTTACTATTTGCACTGCGAGGGAACTCTTATCTCAAAATAAATTTATAATATGTTATAAATCATCTAATTTCATTATGACAAGGGAATAAAAAAAAAAAAAAAGTTTCTCAACAACAACATAAACAAATGTTGTTTGGGAAGAGATAATCCATCCGGCGCTTGCCACGTACCTTAGGGTTATTCTTTATTTTTTTATTCAATATTATTTGTTGTGTTACAAACTATATTGGAAATGCAAAGTATATAATTTGTAATAAATGGTCTACATAAAGTTATGATAAAAAGAGGAGTTTTCACATGAGCAAATACGTTTTGTAAAAGAAAACTCAATTTTTATTTTCTTTATGATCATTTCTACCTTTGTTATTTATATAATTTTCAATGAATATAGAAAAATTAGTGTCATCGTTTTATTTTCTATTTCATCCTTAATACACTGCTTTTTGAATTATGGAAATATTATTTTTTATTTGATTTTTATGAGCCTTTTTCCAAACCCTATTTTAAATTCGGCCGGTTATCTTTGCATAGGCACCTCTTTTTCGACCCTGGCACTAAAAGATTTAAGCATGCAGTCATAACCAGATATTGTGCATAATTAAAACAGAAATAGCAGATGAAATTCAGACTTACTTTATACTGCGAAAAGCTTAAAATTACATCTTGCCTTATCATCACTATAAGTGTCAAATTGTGAAAAACAGGATTTTCACATTTGTCACAGTAGAAATCCTAGAGCATTGGATGATATATAGCATATATCCTTGATAGACGGAGTAGGTTTTTTAAAGAAATTAATTTCAGTTTACTTACATCCATTTTCGAGTTTATAGCTTTGCTAATGCTAAATTCATTTATTTATTTACTTTTGTTGTACATTTGTTTAGTGATTTGATTTTTGAAAAATTAATGCAGTCTATGCCAAATATGTTTGAGATAGATGTACTAGAGTGTTTTTTTTTAAAAGAATGTTTAATGGGTTCTCATGGAGAATTCATGAATGTGGTGTGTTATTTATTATACACATTACTAAATAGTAACAAATTATTAATAAGGCTTAAGCCTGAATTAAAATTGATATAAACTAATTTTGTGTCCATAAAAAAGTTGGAATGATGATAACCCTGAGTTATTAAGTAAATTTTGTGTTCATAAAAAAGTTGGAATGATGATAACCCTGAGTTATTAAGTAAGAGTTATTAAGTAAATTTTGTGTTCATAAAAAAGTTGGAATGATGATAACCTTGAGTTATTAAGTAAGGTTTACTTAATGTTGTACACCTTTTTTTTTGCTGTACTTCTCTCTTTTGCCACAGTAGACACATATATTTTTATATCTAGTACATCCCTTGTATCATTATATTTTTTTCGTATACCAAATGTATTTGTCTTCATCCCAGTCACTAAAACTATCAGATAAGTCTATGCTGTTGTGAATCAAAGAAGTTACCTATCTAAACTTTGTTTTCCATTGCTACTGTTATAACCTATCGTTATCTAACTATCGTATTAAAATTAACAAAGTCATATTATACATGGTAAGTGCATTATTAATTTGAATTTTATCTTACAGGACTTGGTCAGGTCCTGCATGGAGTCCAGCTCTTACAATATCTTCGGTTCTCATATCAATACAGAGTCTTTTAACTGAAAAACCGTATCATAATGAACCTGGTTTTGAAAGGGTAAATATTGTCATTAACATACATGAACTAGCTTTTTGTATGTATCAGTTCATAGTTTTATCTAATAATTATATTATAGGAATATTTAGTAGTCCTTTTTTTCCTTTGAAAAAGAGAAAAGTAACTTACAGTTTTTACTTTGTGTCTTGATGAGGCCAAAAAAAAAAAGTTAGAATCATTAGGCATCCAATCAAGATGGCAGAGGAAGCTATTGTGTCTAGAATCTGTCGTCAGGTTGTATTCTGCCATTATTCCAAGCAGTGCTCATGGGGTAGCTTTGGGCCAGTTGTGTTTCGTGTCTTTTACTGCAGAGTCCACAGTGTGACATTGCAGGGCTCTACATCAAGACCAGACCACTTCTCAGCTAGTTTTGTTTTATCTTATCATTATTTACGTTTTTATATTTCTTTCTGTTTAATTTTAAGAAGTATAATTATTTTTTTCTGGAAATGTAAAATTCACATATGTTCAGCTGCTATTTGGAGTTTTTCTTTCTTTTATTAACCTTTGAATATTATTAAATTTAATGGTAACTATATTTATTTTTAGTGGCTTATCAGTTTTTTTTAAGAGTACTGTTGTTGCTACAATGATTTCTTAAAGCTGAAGAAAATTCCAAAAGCTCAGTTTTTTTTATTAGTTTATTTTCGAACTTTTGTCTTATAATATTCTAAAACAAATTATAATTGCTTGTGATAGGAATCCTCTCAATTTTTTTATATTTCAAGTTCAGTGAAAAACACATTTGTTTTATTGGATTGAAGTGAATTTAAGTGGTCTCTCATCTATTGAGATTGAATTGAGAGACTTGATGAGTTTTGCTTCTCAATAGATTTTGTTATTCTGGCTTAATTGGTTTGTATAAATAACAATATGACTTCTAATGAGTTTTGCTAGAATAGGGACATTATTATGTTGTTTAATTTTCAATATTATGTTATAGGAACGATGCCCAGGTGATAGCAGAAGGTACAATGAAATCATTCAACATGAAACAATTCGTGTCGCTGTCTGTGGAATGTTGGATAATGATTATGCTCTTAATGTTAGTCACAATATCTTTATTAATTTTTTCATTTTTGTAATATGATAACATTTTTCATTTGTCTTTAGGTTTTATACTTTTTTTTAATTTTTAAGATAATTTTTACTAGAATTAATCTAACAGAAAGTATTTTTGGAAATTCTTATAAGTTGTCTTTATGGTATCAGGGTTATCCGATTTAAGAAAATCAAATGCGATAATGCCCTGATTGAAATTAGATGTCATTTTTTTCTGGGTTCTACATTTCCCAAAATATAGAATTAGAAATATAGAACTAAAATAATAAACAAGAAATAAAAAGATAGGATTTAATGAATTTACTAATTAATTGCTTCATGTATTGCCTAGAAATATTTATTTTTGATTATATCATTTGTAGGCCATGTTTGAGGAATGAAAAATATGTTTTATTTATCATGATATTGATATAATACTGAATGGAAGAAATGAATTTTATTACTAAAAGAAAATTTTAAATTACAATATGAAATTTACAGTGTATTCCAGCATTTACTTAGCAATTTTTTTTCTACATATTCAACCGCTTCAAGAATAATTGTGGCGAAATGTTTATTTTAGCTCAACAAGGGTGCCATGAAATTTTGTTAGCATAACAGGGGTGCTGTGAAAGTTTGTCAGCCCAACAAGGGTTTCACGAAATTTTTGTTAACCCAACAAAGGAGCCAAAAATTTATTATTTTTTTTAAGCCACACAAGGGTATCATGATGAAAAAAGTTAAACCACCTCCCTAGAGAAATATATATTCTGTCTATTGGTTTATTGTTATACCAGATGCCATCGCCTGAGCCTTGGGCTGTGAAAAAACCATCCGTATAACAATTAATTCCATTATTTGGTTTATGTATGATTCTGGTATCGATGGAGAAAATCTGAAGATTTGGACCAGAAGATTGCTACATGTTGTTGACTTAACTTTTGATCATTAATATGTTGGTCTAATGGTGTTAAAGTTTATTTTATTTGTTAATTTAAATCCATTTATTGAAATTTAATACATTGTCTATTTGGTGATTATATTATATTATATATATATTTTTTATTTACTTTAATTTAGGAAAGTTATGATTTTCATTTGAGTTATTTTATGTTTAGATTCCCAAACCACTTGTCGAGGCCATGAATCATAGTTTTGTTCAGTTCTATGATTACTATGAATCGACTGTTAAATCTAAAATGCATCTTACAGGTTCATCGATGCAGGTATTGTTAATTTTTTTTTTCATTTTATTTATTTGTTTATTGCTTCTACTGCACCAAGTTATTAAAAAAAATCAGGATTTTTTTTTATATATATATTTTCATTTTCTTAGAGGTTGTCTTGCATGTTGTTATGAAACTGTATGGTTTTATATTTTGGGTATTATAATAATTTTTTTTTTTTTAATTTTCACCAAGCACTGTGCAAGTTGATGGCTCTGATGTTCATGGCTATTTTATCTAATTATCTCGATTCCTTGAATTTAATGAGCCTACCCCATTGGACTCTTAAGAGTGATTGTCATAAATCAATATTTTATCAATTATTAGAATGATAACTAAATAATAAGATATGCCTATTTACCAGTTTGTATTTCGATTAAAAATATAGATTATTTGTATGAAGAAAAGATGATTAGAGTTGCGGTCAGTGAAGAACATAAATAACTATAAACTTGTTTATTAGTTAATATTAATATTATTAACTAATTTATTAATAATATTAACTTATTTATTATTACACTATGCATTTTCTTCAATACTACTTATGTTATCTGTTATCTTCTCATGTTTCTTGTTTTTCTGTAATTCCATTTAAAAATTATGATTGTTAACTTGTTTTGTTCTTTGCCCAGATGAAGGCCTGAAATTCTGGCTGTAATAAGTAATGGCTCTTGGTGGCATTAATAAATAAGTTTTATTATGTGTATTCTTCACTGACCGCATTCCTAATCATCTCCTCATATATGTAATTCACGTCTACAACTCTTCAATATAGAATCTTCATTGATTTCTATTTTTTATGCAAGATGTACTATAATTTGTTGATTTATGAAAATTCTGTGCATTTCTGAGTCTGTGCATGATGTAAATGTGTTTCTGTGTTTTTATATTTACATGTGTATGGGTGTATATTTAAAGTTTACTTTTTATTTTTATAATTTCGATAAAATAATCTATTGTGTATGAAATATAGGATCCTTTTGGTGAGCAGAGGGGTGTTTTCGATTATAAAGGACTTTTAGAAAGGCTGGAGACAATATATAAGAGACTTAAAACAAAATCAACTCCATGTTCCAGCCCAAGCTGCAGTCCAGAAAGTGAATAGAGACATAAAGAAGACTTTGACTTTGAGTGTAAATTATTAAAACTCTTTAAATTCTTCCTTAAGCGCTAAAATAGGCTGTCACATTATTTTAATCTTTGGAAAACGGTCTATATTTACTAAAACTTCAGAATTTAAATTTGTCTAATTTATTTTATAACGAAAAGGTAATAGTCAGTTTGTGAAAGCATGAAAACGCCTTCGATAAAATTATTTATGAGTATGCTTAAATAACTACTATTTACCTTTAGTTAATCTTTTGTCAATAGTTAAATTCTTCTTGAAGAATTTTATATACTGAATAAAGTAAACATATATTTTACTTAATTTTTTTTTTTTAATTTTTTATTAAATCAAAAACTATGCCTGCGAGCAATATTTGATTTTTAATATTTTTATTAGAGCCTCTTAATTGGTGTATGCTTAAATATACTCCTATTGTCGTATTCCATGCATTGTGTGGGTAATTGTATATATTTGTAATTAAATTAGATTTAAATTACCATACTCTGTGGAAGATATGCACACTTATTGCAAAGGATGTATTTATTTGTCATTATAGAGGCTCAGGCTTATTTATATGATTAAGTTATTATTTTATTTTTTCTAATATACTAAAAAATAACATTATCAGACTGTGATATTTCTGAGATTTCTCAGTAACATTTATTAAAATCATAATTCTATAGATCTCTTTACTATCTTATTGGGAATGATCTCTAAATCGAGGACAGTTTGCTGCAATAATTTCTAAAATTATTGCAATACTTGTTGCAATAATTTTCAAAAATTTCTTAACTGCAAATCCTGTAATGTAGGGATGCATTTTAGAGGGCTTTAATTGAATTATGATTTGAAATATTTTATCAAGGTGATGAAAGGAATTATCATCCGTCGACATGGTATTAATTTAGTTATTATCACCCGTCGACATCTATTAATTTAGTTAAAATATATATTTGTAAAAGAGGAGAATGTTCTCCATTTTAAAATTATTTAAGAAATATATATAATTTTTTTTTTTTAATTACTGATTTTTTACCAACCTTTAATTGTTAATTCATAGTGCTTGCTTTTTTATTTTTTATATTTTATAAATGTCACTGGACTGCAAGCATAATTGAATTCTTAGCTTTTTGGGGACTACTCTGGTTCTCAGCATATATGCGACAGCATTGCATCTATATTTTGATGGTTAAAAAAAAAATTAAAATTTGAGAGAAGGGAAAAGTACAATTAGATGTCAACTGTTGGCATTTACTTTCTTTGTATATTGTAGGGCTCTGTCAGCCTCATTTTCTGTCACAGTTCTAACTCCTCAAATTAGTAGTGATGGGCTAAACAGTAAAATCTTAGCAACAGATTATAGGGTAGCAGCTACCTGATAACATGTTCCAGTTATGGGTTATTTCAGTAACTATTATTTGTCACAACTCTTGCTGGTTTTGTATTTATACTACTTGGTATTATAAGATTAGATAGAGATTGTCACTGGTTAACTGCTTCATGAAGATTTTAATGTTTAGTTCTTCACAACACGTGACAGATGAATATGTATTGAGCTAACTATCTGATAATAAGCCAAACCACCGAAGATAATAACACAAACAAACAACCACCAAAAACAATGCCAACGGAAGTAAACCGTTATTAAATTGCCACAATAATAAAACCTCAGATTACTTATTTGTACACAGTATTATGATTATAGGATTCAAATATATTTTTTGCACATTTATATGAATTTTGATTAGTTTAAGAAACAATTACACAATTACTTTGGTAACGTCATTTTGGCTGTTTGTAGTATAATTATATATTTGACATTATTTCAGAAAATGTGTTTGTACATAGTATTAACAATTTTATTATTTTATAAGAATATTCAACAATTTCAATTATGACCTCTTGGAGAGGACTGCTCAATAAGCATTTGAAACTTTAATGAATATCCATTTATTGTTAGATAAGAATGAAGGGTCAAGTTTTATAACTTTTCACAAGTTTCCTAAAGTTTTTAATTTGCTGCTTGTTGAATCGGAATATAAATTTTTATCAGTTATCCGTTTCTCATTCTGCACATTAAAAATTTAACCAAATAGTTTTTCAAAATCCATCCATACAGTATAATTTTTTTAAATAATTACAATAGTACCCGAAATTCTTGATTTAAAAAATATATTTTAAAACTTAAGCAAATCACAATTTTTAATATCTATTTTATTTCAGAGAAATAATTTTCACAAATTTAAATATAAAATTCTGGTGAGTGACTGTGAATTTCATTTATACATATCGCTCCAGTCTTTTTGGTATAGCTAGGACTTCCTTAACTGTGATAATGACAAGTAAGTGAAAAAAGTGTGGAGTTGGGGTTGGTATGATACCGTAAAATAGTGACTACCGAGACTGCTACTGTTCTAAAGTTTCATATTTCCACTTACTCCTTTGCTGCTTCGTTTCTCAGTCTAGTTTATCAATCCCTTTAATACTAGTAACAGTAATAGTGCTGTACCTGAGTACATATATTAAAAATGGTCTTGCTCCTTAATATTAATATACAGAAACCATGCACACTAATTTGATATGTTCATAAAAAAATTTGTATAAACAAGTTAATAATAGCATAAACAACTTTTTAAAAAAGTTTATGGACACTCACTGGATTATTTTTACTCATAAAAATATTTTTAAATAAGGAAAAGATGGACAAGGGTGCGGTAAGTGAAAAACATATATAAGTAAAAACTTATCTGTGTTCTTCGCTGACTGCATTCCCGTCCATCTCATTTGTATGTATCCACGGTCAACTATTTACTTATTATGGAAATATTTTAAATATTTATGAGCCTGCTTCAAACAGAACCTCACTTGAGTGAACTTATAACCACTGAAGTAATGATTCCTCAGTTTGTTTTTTGAATTATGATAATTAAGTTTTATTGCATTGTGTTTATAAATTTGCTGACCAGGGATTGAAGGGATTCTATTCTCTGGACCACTTTGAGATCCTTTTCTTTACAATATCAGTCATATGATTACTTTCAAAAAATTTATTTTATCTGTAGTTTAGAAGAATATGTCTTCTAAATGAGCAATAAAATATTTATTAATGTATAATTTTTGTTATAACATATTCAGCTTAGTTATAAGTTATGTATCATAAGTTATAACTTTTGTATGCTATAAGTTAGAAGCATTGTATGGCAAAGCATGATTATAATTGATGACTTGTCTTATACGGAGATCTTTGGCACCTAGTATGTTGAAGTAATGTATGTCACCATGGCCAATCATGTTAAAAAATTGAAGACAGTTGTTTGATTTCTTTTTCGTTCTAGTTGAACGATCTATTTTTTCTATCTATCATGGCCATAAAATTAATATTTATTTTTAATCTACACTTTAGAACTTGATATACAGATCCACAGTTCTTCGTGAGCATTTTATTATCTTATTATTTGTAGCTAAATCTCAGTTTATCAAACTCTAAAGACACTCTTTTCCTCCCTCTCCCTCTCTAAAATATATATATACTGAAAAAATTAGAATCTTTTGTCATTGAAATACATGTTTTATATTGCATAATACTGAAAAGAGTTAAAGCTAAGTTTTTTTGAGCTTAAACAGTTTTGTGTGGTTCGAAGAAAATATATGATCAAAGATAAGTATTCACGATTTCACTTTAAGATAAAACCATATGTATTAACCAAACACAACTGAAATATGATTGAATATTTAGTGTTTTTAAAAATGTATTTTGTTTACTTATTTCCTCATCATTTTCATATTTGAATCATAGGCCGGAGTAACGTATGTTACAATTTTCAAATTGAGTAGGATAAGCCAAGTAATTTCTGACTCATATTTTGTTTTATTAGTATTGTCTTTTATGTCACATACAATGTTATTCAAATATTTTCATTTAATGATAAACTATACTATTGTTTAAGTACTATTTTTGAAATTAAAAAAATGAAACACACAAAGTTATTAAATCTATGATTCATTTACAAATTTCCATTCCACTAGTGATTTAATTTAATTAATTTTTTTTTTTTTCATTCGATGTATAAATATTTGGTATATAGGATTTTTCAAAAGTAAAATTTGAAAGTTTCAAAAGAAAAAAAATGATGTTTAGAGTTTTTCACTAATGAAAGTTCAGTCTATAGAGGTCTTATTAGACTTGAAAAGAAAAAAAAAAAAAAATGCAGACTGACTTCATTCAAATCTGGGATTCATGCCTGGGTTCGGAAAAAAAAATTGTTTAAATTAATGTACCTTTCAGAATGATTCTAGTTTTGCACAAGGGATTGTTTTTGGACCAAACATCTGAAAATCTATGACCTTTATTGGTAAGTGAAATACAAAAATTATTTTAAAAAATAATCGTATAGAATTATCAAAACTGCCATTAGAATATAATAATGTTTTGTGATCGCAGGTACAACATTGCCTAATTGTATGTTCTTAATGGTAATACATGAAAAAAAAAAAAGATGATTTTGTTTGTGAAATATATATATAAAATTTTCTTCGGTTTTAGATCATAAGGCCTATAAAAATATTTTAATATTTTAGAGTTAGATTAAAATTATAATTTAAAAAAAAATTACTTCTTAATTTTTTTTTATGTAGTTGCCTATGATATAGTTCTCTCCTATAGCGCGGTATATAGGTTCCTATAAAATACCGTGTTATATATGTATACTTATATAATATTATTTAAAAAAAAATTAATTAAAAACAATGTGTGTAGAAAGTATAATTAAAAGTGTGCAATATAAGATACATAGAGGTATCATAATGTTTGTCAGTGATTTTAAATATTAAATCTTCATTGTATATTTTACATTGGCTCTATGCTATCAGTCAAAGTTCTGATAGCCTCATACTCTGGTAAATGTCTTATGGGGCGATAAATCGAAATTTAAACAAATTAAATTCTAAAACTTGAAAACATTAGTAAAAACGAGCGTTTACTTGAAGCACCTGTAGTAAAACAGGAATCAAACAATAGAGTAAAATCATTTATTTAATAAATTCCATTTCAATTGGGATTAAAGGCAATAATTTACTGTTAGTGAACAATCCTAGGATATTTCTGTATCTTAAACAAACTAATAAACATCAAGAGGTGCAAGTAATTTTCTTAAAATAGGATTTATGGCTAAATTTTACGGCATTTTAATTTTGATCAGAAGTGTTTTATTGCAATTTTTATGTCATCATTATATTTTGGCTAAAGTTTTTCCATTTGTTTTTTACTTGCTGTGTCTTTAACTGTTTTTTTTTTTTTAACAATCAATTTATCTTTACACCTTTGTATTTAAAATATAAATGTGATTAATTAATTTGGGCTAAATTTTTAAGATTCTAACTGCCTTTTAATAGTTAATAAGTTACAAATTTGCAGAAAAGTAATCCTACTTGAGTTTTACTAGTTTATTTTTATTTTTTTTATAGAACTTCTTGTATAGTTTGATGCCATTACTATAAAGTTAATCTTTTTCGATTTTATTTTACTTAATATTAAGGATGTTTGTTGTGATCCATTTTTGACATTCGTGTGCCACTCAATTAAAATGTTAATCCTCTTAAGAAGAGCTCATTCAGGATGATGGTTGGAGGAAATTTTGTCCATTTCAATGTTCTTTTACTCGTGTGACTGTTGAGAATGATTTGTGCAAAATCCATAAACCTATGCAAACCAGTCAACTAAGTTCTCATTTATTTTAAACATTTTACCAAATCTTATAAAAACATACTTGTTTTCTCCAGTGAATTAATTTTTTTTTTTTCAGTTGGACTATCCTAATAATAAATATTTTACTGTGGTGGTAGGTACCTCTTGTTATAATTATTTTCTTAACTTTTACTTTAAATATATATTTTCAATATAACATTGTAATTTTTATGTTTTAAAAGTTTAACCAATATTGAACATACACAGTTATTTATTTAGTTCATAATTTGTGTTTTTTTTATCTTTTACTTGGTTTCATCTCTCAATTCAATTTATGATTGGCGTTTTTTGGGACATTATTATTGTTTTGTTTTTTAAATATAAATAAAATTATAAAATACTAAATCATTGATTTTACGTATAACAATTTTGCAATAGTTATTGAGCAGTTAGTATTGATTTTGAGTTAAAATTAATAGGAAAAATAAAATGTAGTCAATTTTATTTGTAGTATTTTATAAGCCTGAGTTCTTGCTATATCACAATGATGGTTATATAATCCTACTTTAAAGTTTTTATTTATGTTAATTTGTTATTACCCTCTAATGAAAGGAAGATGGTAAAATAATTTTGATTATTTTAAATTATAACCATTTTTAATCTAAAAAATAGTTGGGATTTTTTATTTAAAATTGTTAAATTTTTAATTAATTGGTTTTCTTTTACTTATTCATACATAGGTCATCACTTGAGGGAGTGATTAACTTCTCTTGGTATTTAATTAAAAAACATACTTTTTGAAATTTATCTTTTTATATACGCATTGTTCATTAAATATTCCATCAATTAAAAAAATGATGAAAATACTGATGATGACTTCCAATATATTAATTAAAACATTATAATTGTGTAAGTTTGTTCCCAATGATGCAGTAACTAATCTATCATTTAGAGTACAGTTGGTATTACCGTTTACCATTAAATAATTAAATATCCCTAACTAGCTGGAATGTGAGAATTTTTATTTAAAAAATTTAATTTGTGCTAGATATTCATTTGTTAGCTAAGAATGCATTAACGGAGCAAGAATTGCTTAGCTGAAAATATCTGTTCTATGAATGCTTTTAAAGCAATAAGGTTTAACAAATCAACGTAACATTTTTTTCATTGCAATTTTAATAGACTTTATTTTTCTTCATAATCTGTAAAAGTTACCTTTTTTTTCCCCTTAATTATTCAAATTTACTTTTCTACACAGGTCCTAAGACCACAGATTTTTCTTGATGGTTAACAGGAATAGAATGATTGATCTGTTCCAATCAGCAAATATTTTTCCCTGATAAAGCATTGAATTTTTTTTTTTTTTTTATGTAAAGCGTTATGATTTCATTTCTCGGAAAATATCTATGTGAACAAAGGGCCCAATTATCAGATTACCCGCTTCCCTAGAAGTGGGTCTGATTTTCAAATTAATGTCTTTTTTTTTTTAAAGATAAAATAGTTGTATTACATTTTTATAGGAAAAAACAAAACAAATAGAAGTTCTTTTACTTTACTCTACGTGCTGGTTGACGTCCTCTGTTGAATATTTTCATTATTTCAATTTAAAAAAAAAGATAGTTTTAATAAATAAAGTCAAAGTTTCTGGCATTGTAGTTACTGGTAATTAGGCATCATGTATGTTTTTACTGTTTAAAATTTGTCATAAGTTGAAGATTGACATTTTAGACTTTATTTTTCAATTCATTCTTACATTTCGACTATTTCCAAAGTTATCAACTCGTAAACATGAATAAAAAAATAAAATCTTATTTATAAAATTTTTTGTCTAGAATGTAACAATAAAATTATTCCAAACTTGTCATTCTTTTATTCGAATGTTTTTACAGAAAAAATGCCAATGTGGATTCTTAATAATTGTTAGTTGATGGATGATTTATTTATACATCCTTAGGCATTTATTTCTTTATTTGATATAATGTCCTTTCCTTCTCAACCTAAGGTACAGAGGGTAAATAATTAAAATTTTACGTTTTGCAGTTTTTTCATTAAGTAACAAAAGTAAACATGAAGGATAATACTCTTTCAATTATTGTTACATTGCTATGCCGATTAAATATTTGAGGAAGAATATATTTCTGAGCAAATACTAAATGTTTATAATTGTAAATAAGATGTAAATATATATGTTTATAAGAAAAAAAAAGAAGCATAATGATGAGATGAAGTATTATTTCCTTTGTTACGTTGTATCATACATTTATAGTATTGCTGTTAGCCTAATCGTGTTGCATGTTAATGTAATGTTATCAGAACATGATTCTATGAAATGTCTAGTCCTTATAATTAGCATATGTGTTAATAGAATTTATTTTATGTGGCATTAATATTTTTATTCACCAGGTATTTTTTATAAAATTTATATTATTTTCTTGAATTATTTCTAGTATATAAATGATGCTTTTTGTTGATGTATACCTTATAAATTCATATTAGTTGTTTGTTTTCTACTATTAACTGTCGTAAATTAAAATGTTAATTATTCTGAATCATTTTTATATTTAGATACTTATTATTGTATATTTGTATTTTTTTTTTTTTTTTTTTAATATTTTTCCTTCCTAAGTATTTGTTGATCTTATTAAGGATTAGTATTTGTTGATCTTATTAAGGAGTAGTTAAGGAAAGAAGATAACTTTATTTTCAATTTGAATATCTTTGACTAAGGGGGAAAAACGTATTCTGTGTAAGATTTACATGTTACTATTTGTGTATTGGATGTTGTTTATCATGAATAAATTGTGTTAAAAAAAATTAGCTATCTGTTTGTACCATTATCTGGTTACATATTTCTTACATTGTATATAAATATATGTGTACATGTATATAAATGATTCTTAAATTGCTTAAGTTGTTAATAGTTATTTCAACTATGTAACATTCCTTGTTTCTCTTAACTGTTGTAAGCTTTCTTAATGTAAATTACATTGTCTTATGTATCATCATTATGAATTTTGTATAAAATTAAAAATATATAAATAATAACTATGTTAGTTTATTGTAATTATTTCAAAAATGAATATTTTTTCACTTCCTTTTACTGTTTTTCTTTATATATTAAAAATTAAATTAATCTGTCATATGACTCCCTATGAAGATCTTGAGGAAAGAACAGAAGTACGCCCTAGGTTTTGAGCATTGGAGTTAGTTGTGGGGAAAAGATTCTAAAAAAAAGTTGTCAGCAATATCTAAATAATATACTTTGAAAAAATCTATAAAATATAAGTAAGATGACATTTTTGCAAAAATATTTATAAATCCTAATAGTTTCATTGACGAAGGCTAGAGTGTCCCACAAAAGTTATAAAAAGATTAATACGACTAATTATTTTTTTATCTTTTGGAATATTATCATCTCTATCTATTAGCATAAGCAATTATTGACACCTTCAAGGCTGCATTTATACTGTTCTTAGGCAATAATTTCTTAATTCGTGGATAAAAAACAATTAAATTGATTGAAATTCATCATCACTTTTCCTGAATTACTCTACTTTTAGCTGAATAAAAAATATCCCTGAAAGGTATTTTTCAATATAATAATAATAGTCTTTATTTATATACATATATAGATTTACAATAACATTATTTACATCTACTTTTTCTTAATATACAAGTATATAGAACTTCCTTTTTAAAGTAGTAACAAATTCATTAATGGGGACTATCTGTACTTTTTTTTTTTAAGGCAATCCAGGTCAAAGGTGATGTTTGCCTGATTATCTACAGGTGACCAACCTATTCTAACCATGGTTGGGGGTCAAGGTTTTCATTTTGTGGGAAATGAAGCCCTGAACCGACCTCAGAACGATAGACTTGTGCCTAACCCCTGAGCTATGGTGCGGCGCTATCCGTACTTAGCTTCACTTAGAGTTCCCTTATCTTCATCTTCCTTTCATTGGCTTTCTGTAACCACAGTGTTCCTTCTACCTTCTTTAATTTTCAATATATTGAGAATAATTTGTGCAAAATTGCTAATCGACAGTATGGTTATTGACTTCCTTCCATTATTATTTATTTGCTTTAGGCATCCTTGTTGGATTTATTTCCAGCAAACTGTTAGTAAGCTGTGTTGTAGAACATTCTAACGAAGATGTGGATTCCTCATAATGACTGTATAGTCTTTACAAGTCATATGTTCTTAGTCTTTTTCCTTTCCATTTATTGATAGTCTGTACTCACATACAAACTAATCCCTTCAAGATATTACACAGTATTACCAGTATTATTTAGTTTTAAAGAATTAAAAGGACATAAATTAACAGATAGATCATATGACAATTAAATAACTTCAATAGCTTGAATGAAATAAAAGTAAGTATAAATTTATATTTTATGTATTTTAGAAAATGTTTCACCTGTAAATAGGACTTGACCAGACAGTTTAAAAAATGAGGCTATAAAAAAGGCTTTATAGTATTTAAGTAACACATTTTTAAATTGTATGCAGGATATATAATTTTCCATAAGACAAATAAAAATATAAAACATTTTTGCCGCCCAACAGCATTTATGTAAAAATAAATAATGGAAGGATGCCCTATGGGTTGGCTCAGCCCAGTGTAAAATTTTGCCTGAATAAGGGTTCAATGATTTTTTTTTGTAATTATAATCTCTAAAAATTAAAATGATGTCCTTAATTTATTTATTTATTATATGTTTAATGGATACTGTTTCCCCCTCTTCAGCATCTATTATGACATCTAAAGGGGGATGCATTATCCCGAAACGTCCAAGTTATAAATAAATTAAGCACAACTGTATTTTAATCTTTCTCCTGAAGGCAATATTGTATGATATAACGAAGACCATAAACTTAATGGAATTAAATAACTTTCTAGCAATTTACTATGGCATTTTCTCATTTCCTCCGCTTCCTAAAAAATATGCAATAAAAGGATTCTAAGTAATAAAGAAGTAAGTTTACTTGTAGATTGCTTATTTATTTTTTACTTAAAATCCTTTAATTGCATATTTTTTGGAAAGTGGGGATAGTGAGAAAATGCCATAGTAAATTGCTAGATAGCTATTTAAGTCTGTTTAGTTCACATTATTCATTATAATGAAATTGTATTTCCTAAAAACATTTTATTTTTCATATGCTTTTTCTTTTTTTTTTTTGGATATTAAAGAAAATGCAGTTCTGCAGAGCTGATGTGCCATCCATTTATGGGCAAGTAAAAAAGTTTTGGATAGTCAAAAGTGACAGTTGGAAGAAACCTGATGAGTTCCTTCAGAATTGCATTACAAAAAATAAAAATTGGGCTGTATTTCCTTAGTGTAGAGAGACCAACAAATTAAAATTATGAAATAATATCGAATTATGATGTAACTTCAGGTAATAATAATAATAAAAAAACTGGAAAATAAAATATGGATAATTAACAACAAATAGCGAATAATGTTATGTCTATAGCTCCACAAATTTTGAATGACCATTAAGAAACTCCATTTATATTAGAACAAAGAATTGAATAATATATTTTAATTGAATGTTTAAAAAATTAGAATATAAAAAAGGTACTCGTGATGTTTAATTTAACATGTTAAATGGAAAAATAGTTTATCTTTTAGCGTGTTAAAACAATATAACATTTCACATGGTTGAGAGTCTGTTAATGGTTCTGTTAAATGGAGAATGACGCAACAGACTAGGTGAGCTCTACACCATTGTATGTTGTTTTGAAAGGTTAGTTGCTCATAGTTCGTTTTTGATTTGAACGTTTTTAAACTCTAATGAAATAATGAAGAAAAAACTAGGAGAGGAGATAGAAACAAGTGAGGTGGAGGAAAGATGATGTGACGAAGCTGTTGAACATTTTATAATCTCGTAAAGTTTACAAGTTGCCCAAAAAATCCACTAGGAGCTCCTCTACATTTAACATATAACATGGATTTAAAATTAGGCTGCTTAACATTGTACATTTGACACATCATGAATACTCCTAACATTATAGTAGTGTTGTTACTCTTACCTTTTTCTTAAGAATTTAATTTCGGAAATATTGCAGTCTGCTTTGTGTTTTACAACGAAAATTATGAACAATCAATCTTTAAATAATATATTTCAATAAAAATTTAAAAGAAGTTACCTTTGGACTTACGACCTTACTAAAATAAACAATAATTGTTTATTGATTTGGCCTTCCATTCTATTACACCACTTTTTTCTTCCTTACTTTTAGAAGTAGTCAAAATATTGTTTAGAGAAAAAATACGACTAAAACAAAAATGGAATAAAACTTATTACAAGAAAAAACAAACCTGAAATGCAGTTGTTATCGCCAAGTTTAATAATTACTTTTTAAATATATTTACTTTGTACTAGTATTTAATTTAATTTAATTTATTTTTATTTGTATTATATTCTTTAGAATTTTGTTTATTTGAGAAGACCAATATGTATTTTGTATATTATATTATAATAAGAGTAATGTAAGTTTGGTCCCATCCGGGCCGGATATTTTTCTTTTTGATATTGGACATTTTACAAAATGTTACGGCGGGTAGTGGTTCAAAAGGAACCTTTACTAGCCCAACCGCGAAACGAAAAGAATAGTCGAATTTTGTTATTTTTGTATTTTTAAATAAGTAAACATAATAAAAAGGAACACAAAATATACAACTAGAAAAAAAAAGAAAGCTTAACACTATTATAAAACTAAATTAATTGAACAAAAGAGAAAAAAAAGTCTTATTTCACCGGTGATTGGTGGAGCCCCGGTTGTGGTTGGATCAGTTCTTTTGGATTGGATTAGTTCTGAGTGGATATTCTCGTGGAAGTAGATCGACAAAAGGGACGTACGTCCGCCCGCCTTGTCCTCTTGGAGGATGATTTGAAGAAGTCCGCCCGCCGTGGCTAAGATGATTTAGCTAGCAAAGATGGCCAGAATGCTGGCAACTACGAGTGCGTAGTGAGGAGAAAATAGAGAAGATATATGTATGCAGTGAGACGTTAAGAAGTTGTCTGTCTATTGACAGTTTGTACAATAGAGAGTAGTTGTTTTGTTTTTTGACTTAATAAAAATCACATGTTTCAATTATTGATTTCTGGACCATATGTTGGCCGTAACAAATATTAATTTTCCATTCGGAGCTCTATATCTTTAAAATTAACAATGACACTAGAAAACTTAATAAGACATCGTATAAAGAAGAACAAATTTTCTAAAGTATGAGCCCTAATAGAGCTGTTTACGTACAATAGCTCTCGCAATAAAGGAATTGTATAGAGAGCCTGATATCCTCTGTGCTATTAAGAAGATGTAGAAGATGTGCTATGGTTGGGACATGTAGAAAAAATGGAGCCCTGCAGGCTACCTAAAAGGATGCTAAATGGTGCACCAGGAGGAAAAAGGAAAAGGGGCAGACCCAGGCGTCCGTGGCTGGATGATTTGAGAAGGATGGGAATTGAAAATTGGAGGAGTCTCGCTGGATACCGTGAGGCAATGGGAAAGAGTGGTGGTAGAGGCCCATGTCCTACAAGGACTGTAGCCCCCAACAGGAGAAGTTCTCGAAATACAGCTTTTTAAAAAGCAACATTTTGTGAAAAATGCACTGAAAATTTAGTAGTTACTGAGTTTATTTTGAGAAATCTATAACTCACAAACCATTCGACGTATAAATGTCTATTAACACTCTAAAACTAGTCTGATGTGTTATAAAACAGTTTTTTAGGTTTATCTTTGTAAGAGTTGTATTTTTCAGAATATTTTCTAAAATAAATTGATTTATAGTTGTTCGATCGTTGCTTTGGAATGATTTTTTTTTAAACATTTTGAAACTGCCGCCATTTTGTATCCCCCCTACCTATACCTGGCAGACTTATCAATTTTAACTAGTAATTATACATAGTTTTCATTAAAGTTATCAAAAAATGGGGTGAAATAACTGCCCTTTTTCTTCTTTTGGGCTCTTGTACTATAACCTAAAGGAATAGGTCATCCTTTCCTCAGAACTGTCTCTTATCGCCTCTGACCCAACGGAGTCACTACAAAAGTAAATAGTCGTTACTCAGTATTGTATTTTATCATATTTAATATATATTATTAGTAACCGTAAAATAATTTATGTACAATTTTTACTGTTAAAACCCTTTAATTTCAATCTCTATTCGTTTTATTTTGATAATATCTTTATGTTATCAATCGTTGATCTCGCTAAATAAATATTTATGTCCCAGCCAGTTTGTTTTTCTTGGGAGCTTCATTCAAAAGGACTTTGTCGATTTGCTGTGGCTTGAAGTATAAATATTTAGTATAATTTTTACTCACTTAATAATACTGAGACAAATCACGTATATATGCAAATTATTTACGCACCGATGAAGTAATATTTGTTAAATTTTAACTAAATTGACTTGTTTTTACATAATTGAAACATGGATTGTTATCAGTTGGAGCCTAGTTTTGCTATCAAAATTGTTGTTCCAGTTTAGATGCAGGTGGGAACATAGTTTCCAAGAATCGTCTTAGTTTAATTTGTGAATTAAAACTATTGTCTTTTCATTATAATGTATTGGGATGGAAAAAATTAAATAAATTATGAAATAATTGTTTAAATAGATACTTACAAGGCATCTGGATCTAGTTTAGACGTCAGCTACGAATTCACTTTTCATTTCAGTAAGCGTTATTTTTAATGACTTGCCGTTATGCAATATTTACTTTTAATCTAACGCCTCTGCCCTTGCTTGTAGTGCCTGAAAGGATTGAAGGAAAAAAAAAAGAGAAAGAAATTAGAATAGAAGGAGCCTCTTTAGGGAGCTGGAGAAACATAACAAAGGGAAGAACCAACTGGTCTAATAATTCAGAGCTTAAGTGAGATCTTGCCACTACCACCTCCCAGCTGTTCACCAACTACCAACTTCATGATTTATTTTTTACAGTAGGTAATTTTTTTATTTTATTTTTTAGTGGAATAATAGATGATAGCTAAAATGTTTGGGAATAAAATATGTTTTAAATTTATGTCTAAGGATTGGTGTAATTAAGGAGGTATGGAAGGGCAGTTATTCTTTACCATTTTTTTTCGAGAAGTAGGAGCAAGAGATGTAGATAAACTTTTAGTTCCGTTCCACTACTAATTTATTGGATAGTACCATCAAAAGGGGATACTTTGGGCCAAATATTTCTATTGTTTTACACAATGTATAAATAAATGATAATGATGAAAATAAACGTGTTAAGGTGAGGATACTTTTTGTATGCTTCATTGAGATTATATGAATTTCTTTTTAATTCTGTTAGAAAATATTAAAAAACTAAACAATAAAAATAAAAAGTAATTAAAATAACAATATATAAATAAACATATTCTATCCACTTCGTGGAGATCAGGAAAGTCTAAAATGTATACTTCAGGCTCTGAAGCCACCGCAAATCGACCAATTTTTTTTGGAAGGGGCTCCAAAGAAAAGTGGTTCGGATATAAATATCAATTTGATGAAATTTACTATTGAGAACTTATAGATATAATAAAAGCAAAACATATATTAATTAAATAATGAATATAAAGTGAAATGAATGGCCTTTAAGGTAATAAAAATAACAAAAAATAATAATAATTAAAATAAGCAAATTTACAGAAATGATAGCTTAATTGTGACCGTTAAATTAAAAATTATTGAAGATGATAAACGGTAGCAGCGTGGTAACGCGCCAGTCTACCAACCTGAAGGTTACGAGGTCGAGTCCCCGGCCCTACCCGCGATTTTTTCAAGCATATAAATATGCAATACTCACTCACAACCTCCCCCCGGGCAATTTTGAGGCCGGTAAGCCACTCACAAAAATAGGCGTGGAAGTAACGAACCCACCCTATGAAAACCTCGTCAAGAGACGCCTGATGTATTTCCTACATACAACGCGCGAGGCCTTGGACCTCTATGGTTGTCGCGCCAATGATAATAATAATGATTACTTACTTAACCATAAATTTGATCTCAATCGCAGTTTAACAGGCAACCATTGGCCGGTAAAGTTTACCGCATATAACGCCGGTAAAGTATACCGCCAGATTTGCAGGGTAACTTTTTTGGTGAAACGGATAATTATTAATATTACCCTAGAAAATTTTAAGAAAGACATGGTTTGACTTAAACCATAGTGGTTTGAGTCTTAATCGTGGTTTAAACTGTGATAGTAAAACCTATTCTAACAAATGTACACAAAAAAAAAATTAATTAATCATAATTATAAAACATGGATCGTCGGTCCGTTGTTAGGCTACGCCTTTATTGATCATAATTCTCATACTTAGTAATTAGATCTAATCCAACGAGAACTTTTAACTATCTGTACGGATCATGCACAGTACAGATTTTGGTAGGGAAAACTCGTACTGCACCTGCTCCGTACAGGCCTTGATAATGAAAAGAGGTCATTGTTGCTGACCTCTTCAAACTTTTAATATAAAATACATATGCATCTCATGAAATAAATAAAAGTTCTAAAGAATATAATACAAATAAAAATAAATTTATTTTAATTAAACACCAATGCTATATAGACACTATGCATAAATTCATTATAAAATCTGTCTTTACCAGCCTCTTAAAAGTTTAAAAGATTTTATTCATTTGGTAGATATACGTGCTTTATTTTTGTTATTAAAAATAGTACAAAAGTTTTGATGAGTATTTGGGAAAATTTTTAGCACTTACAATAATTGGTTATAAGCTCCTGGGAATCAGTCATCATGATCAATCGGCACAGCAACTCATCACTAAGTCCCGACTTCCTTAAGCTCCCTTCGCTAGTTAATTCTGGCAATAAATAGCTGACAAAATATAAGGTTGTAATCACCAAACTAACTTGTGAATATTAACATTGCATAAGAAATTAGGAATATTTTGGTCCTGAATCTTTCAAGTAAAACAGTAAAAAAAACAACACTTATATGGTTGTCAGGTTGAAATAATTTATTTGGTGGAGTTATGTTTTTCAATAGATTGACCGTATTGCTAATTTTTAAGTTCCTTTCAGTTTCTACGTTACTATAAGTGATTTATGTTTTTTCCAATCCATATATATCGAGCGTGAACTATTTAATACTGAGTTTAGGTTGGTGAAAGATAAATCTGGATAAATAGGAGCGAAAGTGGGTCCTTGTGGACCTTGACAATTGATTGACTTGTGCTAAAAGAAAAGATGAGTGGAGTTGGCAAAGGGCGGTTATTTTCTCAGTCACCTAACACCGGGCTGTCAACTGAACTAAGTGACTACCCAAGGGTGTCTAAACATTTTATCTAGTTGTTGGAAATAGATCTTCTTAGCCGTCTTATCAAACTTTCGATTTTTTTTTCTTATCTTTAATTTTAAATATTTTTTTTAGAACCATTTCTTTGAGTATAAAAATATATATCAGATTTCTCACTCTTATCTTATACTGTTGAAGAAATAGTCGAGAGAACTGAGCAGTTGCAGAGATCTCAATCTGGAATGGTGTTGCAAAGTGGATGGTTAGTTCCATCCCATCCTAAACGATAAAGATAAAACCTTCTTGCTTTCCAACTTCTCTCTTCTTTGCCTTGAATTTTTAAAATCTCAATTCCAGCTTCAGGTTTAAGGAAGATTAAAAAAAAAAAGTAAAATAAAATTATAAAGAGGTTTTTGAATCAATATATTGTTAATTGCTTAAAAAGAAAACTTTTCTAACACTTTACCCATTACATATTTAATCCAGTAGTGTATACAATTTCACTCTTCCCCCAACCTCTTAAAGATTTGAAATTTTGCACTAATTAATAACATATACTCTATCTTTTGAGTGTGTTGTAGATTTTCTAATCTTATCTAGCTCACTTAACTCAGGAATTTCCAATGAAATTTATTTACAGACTTTTACAGATTCTGGTACTAAAATAGATTGTTGGACGAATCGGGCACTTTTTTATTTTACGCGTCCTTAAGGTATAAATCGCCAATAACTGTTATCAATTTTTACATTTTTTTTTATGGTAGCGTGCAAACAATACAAAAAATCGAAAAACCCCTAAGATCAGAATCGTTTGAGGATTATATTTCTTGAAAGTCTCCGTTATCACAACTGAGGAGGCTTCACTATGATAGCTATTTATTCTCCTCGGCCTGTTATCCCCTCTATTCAGTTATACGTAGCTCCAGTTTGAAAAGATGTAATGCTAACGGAATTATACAGATTATGGAGACAGATGGACAACAGATTCCGTGTATCTCTGAGTTTCATTAAGATTAGTAAGTGGCATACAAGTGAAGCTGTGTGCTGATTGCTAGAATGCCTTCAATTGAAACAAAAAATAATAATGATGGCATTTTGTAACACTTGATTATTTGGACTATGGGGTCCTCAAAACTTATATTTCCTTTGAAAAGTCGAACTAAAAATTTTTCACGATCGCAATATTTC
>NW_027109068.1:362553-364591 GCF_000696795.3 Halyomorpha halys
TAATAATAATTACTTATGTGATAATGTTGGTTTGCCTGACGAAGGTGAGAAAATATATGAGAACTGTTAAAATTTATAATGCTTCTTGGTCAGTTAGTACGTTGTTTCTTTTTCTTTTACATCAAAGACTGTAAAGACTGAAGAAGAAGAATTACATTTTTGTGATTTATGACAACAAAAATTACCTACTATTTTATTGGTACTCGTAAATGGGGATATTATTTTAAGAATATATCTGGAAGCTAATGGCAGCTTTTTTCATATGACTTCACAATGCTTGATTTTTGTTTTTAATTGACTTTGTGATTGTACGATTTTATTATTGTAGTAAATATTTTTCCTTGTTTCACATTAACATTAAGCTGCTTCAAGATTTGAAATATTATTTTTTTATTTGGAAAATACTTGTTTTCACATCCCTCACTTACCATTCACTTCCTCATTTTAACATTTTTTTTTTCATCATTTTTTATATCATAATTAAACTACATAAAAATTGGAGGTACTATGGCACTAAGTTGTTATAAATGTTTGCATCTCGATATTGATTTTTTAGGATGTGAAATCCACACATCTTCAGATAATTCCATTCAGGCAAAAGAAGACAATGTGACTTAAATAAAAACTATCATAGTACTTTTACTGAAAAATAATCTCAAAATCGAGTGCAATGAGAACATTCAAGATCTGTCAATCAATGTGAGGTTAGCTCATGTGAATCGGCATCAAAAGCCTTTGAGCAATCTATTGTTTGAAGTACCGTGGTAGTGTTTCAGTTCAAATTTCGATCCACCTCGTTCTGCGGGTTCATTAAGGGATGTATCGTTGATAGATGCTCTTGAAAAACAGCCTATTCCTGTTATATGAAATCAGAAATCAATTATATGAAGTTAGAAATCTCCAACTGAATTTCGAATGATTTTTAAAAATATTTTTAATATGTGATAGAACAAGCTATTGGACGGTAGTTAGTGGCTTGTTTTATATTTTTTTCTGCACCAAAACGTTGCACATTTCCATGCTTTAGGAAAATATCGCATCCTGGTGCACGTATTGACAACATTTACTAAATGAACAATCGCTCTTCTGTATGTAATTTTAGTAGAATGACTTGTATTCCAAAAACATCCTGGAGTTTGGGCAACTCTTGGAACTTATTGATTTTAATTTAAACAAATGTCTTCAAAATAAACATAATTGTTTTCAGTTCTTGCGTGTGGCAATGATGTTTGGTTTCTTTTTTTTTTTTTGGTAATGTTTTGTAGTTATATTGTTCTAGCTTATTTTCTAGTTGGTTACAGTTAAAAACATGTCTTATCGTACAAGAGCCCTGTAAAAAAGAAAAAAATCAGTTACTTCATCCCAATTTTGGATTACTTTAATGAAAACTACGTATAGCATCTAGTCAAAATTGATGAGTCTCTCAACTATAGTTAATGGGAATACAAAATGGTGGCTGAAATAAAATGTTAAAAAAAAATAAATTATTTTATTCAGAGATCATATCTTTAAACTACCTACGACACTAAAAACCTAATAGTACATCATTTAAGGAAGAGTAAATGTGCTGCAGCCCTAGTTGAGCTAACCCGAACCCAAGATAAAGTTTTTTTGAAAAGTAATATTTCATAAAATATAGACTAAAAAATCAGTAGTTACTGAATTTATTGTAGGAAATCTTTATTTCAGGAACCATGAGGCGTGGAGATGTCTATTATCACTCAAATTAAAGCAAGTTTAATGTGCTCTAAAGTACTTTATATTTAAGTGTATTATAAGTGTATTATGTAAGTGTATATTTTCGTAGGAGTAGCAGTTTTCCTGATATTCAACAAAATAAATTGAAACTGTTGATTTCTAGTTGTTCGGACAAAAAGTTTGATTAAAGATATATATATATATAATAATAAATATATCATAGCAACCATAAGATATACATATGCCTGCCAGCACACAAATTAACGGTATTTAAATGTATTATACAGTAGTTTTTATGTTTATCTTCGTAGGAATAGAAGTTTTGATGATATTTGCAGGT
>NW_027109068.1:364641-370362 GCF_000696795.3 Halyomorpha halys
TATCATAGCAACCATAAGATATACATATGCCTGTCAGCACTCAAATTAACGCTATTTAAATGTATTATACAGTAGTTTATAACGTTTATCTTCGTAGGAGTAGAAGTTTTGATGATATTTGCAGGTGGATATGAATTTTGCATTTACAATTTAATCCGAACCACTAGAAACCAATTAGAAACTACTCCTACGAAGATAAACCTCATAAACTACTTAAGGTCAAATTAAATTAGCTTTAATTTGAGTGCAAATAGAGTATGTCTCATAATTCCTAAGATAAAGATTTCTCACAATTAATTCACTAACTACTGATTTTTCAATGCCTTTTTAAAAATCTATCTCGAGAAGTATTGAACGTAACCAGCTTCGCTATAGCTCATATTTTAGTAAATTTATTCTAATTTTTTTTTAATATTTATTTATTGCTATTTACAACTGTACATTATAATACATTTAGTAAATCTGATATCGGTTAAATTGGAGTGTTACTGGCGTGGAGAGAAACTACCCATTGGCAGCACTCTAATTACGTTTTACATTAGCAGGTCTCGTGGTCATCTTCTTTTGAGGGGGCTCGAAGGATTGTCAGGAATGGAAGTGGATGTAAGGTTAGAAACTAGGGAGTTTGAGTGGCTAGGGAGTTTATAATGGATATTCTAATTTAAATGATGTTCTATTAGGTTTTTCAGTATTGCCGGTTGTTTTAAAGATTTGGAGCATTGAATGAATTTTTTTTAACATTCTGAAACAGCCACGATTTTTTATTCCATCTAGCTATACTTGACAGACTCATCAATTTTGACTAGTAATTATGCGTACAATAATTACCCCCACCGATTGATGGGGTGTAATAACTAAGTTTTTTCTGTTCTTGGGGGGTTATTACCCCCCTCCTCCTCTCCTTTGCTTCTAATGACATTTTCAGAAGAACTCCATGAAATTAAGTGGTTATTATCTCAAATGGCAATTGTGAATAAGGATATGCAGTAAAAAAAATACCACAATCCTAATTAATTTATAAGGCTACGCAATTTATTAAAATATATTGTTAGACTGAAAACCTAGGAAGGGGCTTGGAGTTTTGGGATTGAAAATAATTAAGATGAAAACTAATTATTCATTCCAGGATGTTCTGATATTTATAGCGTAAATAATTTGTGATTTAGAATGTTAAGTAGTTACTAGTACCCCTATCCTGGATCCCCCGGCCTCTGGAACCTGTTGGCTATCCCACCGTTGTTAATATTAATGGCCAAGACCCAGTGGGCCCGATAAGCTCTGAAAGGTCCATTAAGCGGGCACAGCTTAGTAACTAGCCATCGATGGTATCCCTCTTGGTCGGAATCCTGTCTCGTCTCCGCGATTTATTTACAGTTCCACCAAATGGTAAAATAATTTCTCCAACGTCCCAAGGTTCCATTATAAACAGAACTTGAAGCAGAAAAAATATGTTGCATGTTTAAACAAAAAATCTTTTAAACCATTTCTTGAGGACTAAATGGACCGAGCCGATTTCACAATATAGATACACGAACCAAAACAGGTTTTCCCAGGCATTAGTAATTGTATTGGATGAAATTATATAAATTTAATGTGGGGTGAATTTTATGAATGTCTTTAACACTACAATGTCTCTTGCAGCCAACAATATATTACAGTACAAGAGCCGGGAAGAAAAAAGAAGGCAGTTATCTCACCCCAATTTTTGATTACTTTAATGAAAACTATGTATAATTAATAGTCAAAATTGACGAGTCTGTCAAGTATAGGTAGGGGGGGGGGATAAAAAATGGCGGCTGTTTCAAAACTTTAAAAAACACTAATTTTTCATTCGGAGCTCTATATCTTAAAAATTATTAACAACACTAGAAAACCTAAGAGCACATTATTTAAAGAAGAGTAAATTTTCTGAAATATTAGCCTTATAAGAGCTATTTACGTCCAATAGTTCTCGAGATATATCTTTTTAAAAAGCAAAATTTCTTAAAAATCTACTGATAGATTAGTAGTTAGTTAATTTATTTTGAGAAATCTATATTTCAGGAACTATGTGGCGTACAGATGTCTATTAGCACTCAAATTAAAGCTAGTTTAATGTGCTCTAAAGTACTTTATGACGTATTTTTTCGTAGGAGTAGTACTTTTCCTGATATTCAACAAAATAAATTAAAACTGTTGATTTCTAGTTGTTCGGAAAAAAAAGTTTGATTAAAGAAAAAATATATCATAGCAACCATAAGATATACACATGCCTGTCAGCACTCAAATTAACGCTATATAAATGTATTATACAGTAGTTTATAACGTTTATCTTCGTAGGAGTAGAAGTTTTGATGATATTTTCAGGTGGATATGAATTTTCCATTTTCAATTTAATCCGAACCACTAGAAACCGATTAGAAACTACTCCTACGAAGATAAACCTCATAAACAACTTAAGGTCAAATTAAATTAGCTTTAATATGAGTGCAAATAGATTATGTCTCATAATTCCTAAGATAAAGATTTCTCACAACTAATTCACTAACTACTGATTTTTCAATGCCTTTTTAAAAATCTATCTCGAGAAGTATTGAACGTAGCCACCTTCGCTATAGCTCATATTTTAGTAAATTTATTCTAATTCTTTTTTTTAATATTTATTTATTGCTATTTACAACTGTACATTATAATAGATTTCTACATACAAATCTGATATCGGTTAAATTGGAGTGTTACTGGCGTGTAGAAAAACTACCCATTGGCAGCACTCTAATTACGTTTTACATTAGCAAGTCTCGTGGTCATCTTCTTTTTAGAAGATTAGAAGCCTCGAAGGATTTTCAGGAATAGAATTGGATGTAAGGTTAGAAACTAGGGAGTTTGAGTGGTTAGGGAGTTTATATTAGTAGTTAGTTAATTTATTTTGAGAAATCTATATTTTAGGAACTATGTGACGTACGGATGTCTATTAGCACTCAAATTAAAGCTAATAAAATGGACTATAAAGATTTTTATGACCATAAAACTATAAATTAATTTATATTAGCAAAGTTCATGAAAAATATTACTCCTACGAAGATAAACACCATAAACTACCTAATAGCTCATAAAACTAGCTTTAATTTGAGTGGTAATAGACATCTCTACGTCAAATTGTTTTTGAGATACAGATTTTTCAAAATAAATTCACCAACTACTGATTTTTCAGTACGTCCCATACAACATTTTTATGAAATGTTGCTTTTTAAAAACCTGTATCCTAAATAACTCTTTTAGGGCTCATATTTTAGCAAATTTTCTCATCTTTAAATGATGTCCTCTTAGGTTTTCTTGTGTTGTTTCTACTTTTTAAGATATAGAGCTCCGATTATAAGCAATGAAAAATTAAATTCTTTTATTGCTTACAATCCGCCACCATTTTTTATTCCCCCTAACTATACTTGGCAGACTCATCAATTATGACTAGTAAGTATACATAGTTTTCATCAAAGTAATAAAAAATTGTGGTGAGATAACTCCCTTTTTTCTCCTATGGGGCTCTTGTACTATTAGTTCAAGAGAACAATAAGCAGTTATTTTATTCCTATTTTTAAATAATTTAATGAAAACTATATTTATAATTACTAGTCAATATTGATGAGTCTGCCAAGTATAGCATAAGGAATGAAAAATGGCGACTAAAAAAAATTAATTTTTCATTCGAAAAATTTTATATACACTTTAAGATGGGTGACAGGACCATAGAAATGACACTTTCAGCTAAACAAGCACATCTGTATAATAGTACTGACAGAGTGACCAATCTGCAGGTTCTGCAGAAAGGATGATACCATTGTTTGAAGATGTGATGCACTGGCTAGGATACGATTCTTTACCTTTGGGAAAGGTTGTACATTAGATCCTAAACTTGGCGAGACGGCTGATCAATCCTGATTGATTTGTAAAGGCATCTGGCTTGCTTTAAACAGAGGAAGAACGGCGTACTATAGACTGTGGTCGCGGTACATTTTCATTGGGGGAAAAAAAATCTTCACACATTACATGCATTAATCAATGCTAAATTTTCATTGAATCAATATTGGAAATATCTAATAAATATTAAGGATGAATGGAAAAAAGTATTCCAACACTAAACCGAAGTGAGTACGCGCCGTAAGAAATCCGATTTTAAATATGGAATCAAAACCACGCAAAAAACAGTAAACGATCTCCATTATTGAAAATAACTCCAGAAGTAAAAATTAATATAGAGCCGCATACGCATCAAAAATCCTATTAAAAAAATAATCAGAACGTTCTCCATATCGCAGATAACTCTAAAAGTAACAATGAATAGAAATGGGCACGCACTAATAATAACTCATAAACACTACAGTAAATTCCGAAAAAGAATCCTCGAAGACCAAAAAAAGATAATTATACCGAAGAATTCTTCTAAACTATTAGTGTCTATTCATAGGTAACTTCCGTTATTTTTATCAGACATTTATTTTGCTCTCATTAAATAACACAATCATATTAATTTATTATGTATCTCACCACTAGTATCTCTAATCTTCTCCTATCTTCCTGGCAGTTTTTAAATTCTTTCCTTGTAAAATGTGGTTGCTTGTACCGTAAGACGTTTACGATAGACTGCTTGAACTGCTCTTAGAATTGAAAGTTTTTCCATTCAAAAACCGTCCATTTCAGGGGTTAAAAAAAACAGTTAACGTAACGTGTATCACAAAAAACAGTTGACAAACGACTAACTGAAGCCTCTTCAATATAGTGAAAAAACTTGTAATTGTAACTCATAGCGCGTAGATACGAACAATAGATTCTACCTAGCTGAATCGGAAGTTACTTATGACTTGACCTAATACATTATTATAAAATCATAATAATCTCAAATAAAATGTTGATGTTATCAACTGTGAAAATACAATGAACGATCATTAAATTGTTTAAATCAACCCCCTCCTCACTTATAAAAAATAATTATATTAATAAATAAACAACTTTAATTCTATTTTTCATTTTTTCATATCTAGTTGAAATCAATACTTAATATAGATTATCTAATAAATAAAATATAGGCCGGATAAATATACTGAAATTATTTGAAATCATTATTGGATTTAACATGATTACTTTAATTAATAAAATATAATTTTTATGAAATTATTCAAGTCTGGCTAGGTTAGATTTGGAAAAAAGGTTACAACTGATTTCGAATGAGTTCCATTTGAGTTGATTCCAAGTCAGCGTAATTTAATTAAGATAAATCTACAAGACTAATAGTATTAGTTTGTACTTTATTATGAAACAGGGCCCTGGCCGATCTGGTATTGAATAGATAAATAAAAAGAGTTTGACAAATATTTTGATTGTATTAGCTTCGTTAATTAACATGATCTTCTATAAGAATAGCTGAGTAATAAGTGATCCAAAGATTTACTTTGGAGGAAGCCGTAAGATACATAAACTTGACTGTGCTTTCAATGGTAACACACCCTATAAGCTAGTTCATAAAGTTAGTCTACAAAGCTAACATAATAAGATGAAACTTACACTAGATACACATTTCTCTGTTATGTGCTAACGGATCACGTGGAGTACTAGTTAGGCTATGAAGAACCAATCATTTGTTCTAGTTATGAAAAATCTCTTATTATTTGAGTATAAATAATTTCTTTTTTTCTAATTAAGTAGAAACAATTAGGTAAAGTATTAATTCATTCGATATTTATATTTATT
>NW_027109068.1:370412-372279 GCF_000696795.3 Halyomorpha halys
AATACTTAATATAGATTATCTAATAAATAAAATATAGGCCGGATAAATATGCTGAAATTATTTGAAATCATTATTGGATTTAACATGATTACTTTAATTAATAAAATATATTTTTTATGAAATTATTCAAGTCTGGCTAGGTTACATTTGAAAAAAAAGGTTACAATTGATTTGGAATGAGTTGCATTTGAAATGAAAAAATGTATTAGTTGAAATGTTTAAGGTTACAATTGATATGGAAAATAGTTACTACTCATTTCAGTAATAAGAGAATTTCGAATTCTTCAAAATGTTTAGGATCCGCCATCAAGAATTTCGTCTTTATAATAAAGGTTGAATCACAAAATAATATTAGTGAAAAAGAAAAAAGCATATTAGATATTTGGAAAATGAAACTGTAACATGTGATAGAAAATTAATTAATTAATAAATTAAAACTGTTCTGAATATTATACAGTTTTAAAAACAAATACAATACCGTTTCCATTAATTGCGGTTCTTCAGGACCAATAGTCTCTTCACACAAATGCGGATTGATTTTGAAAAGAGTAGGACTCTTTCAACATGATGACATAATAATCGCTAGAAATACATTCCAAAGTCACCTTAATGATCTAGAACAATACTTCACTAAATGAATGATTATTCTGAACATTGAAAAATTTAATTCTAAAGTTTTTTTCTTAGACGCCCACTAGACCCATCGGAATTGATCATACGGAAAGTAAAAATGTGAAATGGAATCCTGCCAGGGAAACGGCAAGATACCTAGCAAGTCTCCTAGAGCACCGCCTTACCAGAAATCTCCACATCATATCAAACTAACTCAAACCTACGCTAGGTTAGCAATGCTATATCCTATTCTAAATAGAAATTTCAAATTAAAACCAGAAACAACTGTTCTTATTTTAAAAAGGATTCTCAGGGCACTGCTGTGAAATCTTGGGAGCGCCATCCTTTACGAAAAGGAAAAAAATTACAGTCTTTTAAAGTGCAGTCCTAAGAATCGCAGTGGATGCTCCTCGGTTCATAAGAAACAGCCAATGCATCGGGAATGGAGTCGATAGATGCTTACATAAAAAAACGGTTCATAAAGTTCTACTTCCATTCACCGACAGTCAAAGGAGCAGTAACCTACAACTTGCGAAACCCAACCTCAACTCGAAGACTGAAGCTCTGGTTACTGCAGGACATTCTTTTATCGATCGGGTGAATTAAAAATTGTGAAATTGAAGTGAAACAGAAAAGGGAAAGAAAAAAAGGAATGAATTGAAATATTTGTATTTGGCGTAAAGACAAATTGATTGTAAAAGGAAACTGTAGGGGAAAAAAAAAACTGTTTTCTTTCTATTTTATTATACCATGTAATTTATATATGTCCGATTACGGATTGATTAGTATGCTGTGTATGTAGCAGCCTGATGTATTTGGGCAGCATAGATGAATAAAGTATTTCTCTCTCCCTTCTATATTTATTAATTATATTATTCACACTACTTCTATTTTATTTATTATTATTTTTTACCCATTAGAGGGAAATTTTTTGTTTTGTTAGCTCTACGATTGTCGTTATTTTGTTATTAATTTTACTTTTCTCTTTTATTAGGAAGCATTATTTTTATCTATTTATTTTATCTTTTTTTTTTTTTTTAATTATAACGTCATCGTTAGGGATCGTCCTTTGTGTGAGACTAAATCCCCCCCTCCCCCCATAATCAATTGTTAAAAATAAAATTGTAACGTTTATATCAACCATGTAAGGCCCATGTAAGGATCTGGTATTGAATAGATAAATAAAAAGAGTTTGACAAATATTTTGATTATATTAGCTTCGTTAATTAACATGATCTTCTATAAGAATAGCTGA
>NW_027109068.1:372754-383189 GCF_000696795.3 Halyomorpha halys
TGAAAATATAGAAAGAAAAAATGATAAAACAGGAAAAATACATATATTACTTTATATATTATAAATTTACTGTTCTATACCTATACATTTTAAGAATAAAAAATAAATGAAAATTTAGAAAGAAAAAATGATAAAACAGAAAAAAATACATATGTTACTATTATATATTATAAATTTACTGTATATAATAAATTTACTACACCTATAAATTATAAGAATAAAAAAAATGGTCTAAACTAGTTTTAAGTATGCTATAAACAAAATTTAGCTGTGTCAAGGTAGGTAAGAATTGGAGGAGGTGAACCAACAGAAAGGCCTATGAGCTGTTCGGTGAGTGGGATGTGATGCGGCACATAAGGCTGGGCTGGCCATTAGCAGAAGCATCCTAGAAGCAATCCACAGAACCAAAAATATCAACAATAATGTAAACTATAGAACTGACACAAATAACGTTAATACACACTATACGGGCATAATAAATGTGCTGTACTTATACGTAGAGATAGGTGGAATCAGTAAAAGCATTTAATAATAAAATTTCCCTATTCAAAACTATGTTAACCCTAGATAGCTAAATTTATTAAATATAGACATATTAATAGGAAGGTAGGAAAACAGAACACAGGCACAAAGAAATAATACCTTAACTTAACAATGATTTGTGCTCTTTAAACATATAAACAGATAAATAGGACAGATAAAAATGTATCAATAGAGAAAGATATTGTTTAAACAATGGTATGTTAGATTTTTTAATTATGTAACTATGAAGACAAAATTTTGAAAACAAATGGATATATTTGACTATTCGGTAAAATTGAGTATGTTTTAATTATATACATAAATTGCTAATAAATGTAGGAATCATTGTACCAGAAGATGTGAATACAGTCCGAAACGTTGTACAAGTAAATATAGAGTATTGGTAATATTCCATCTCTGCTTACTTCTTGCTTGCCTATAAAAGTTTTGGAAATCTGATGGTATACTTCATTGGCCTTCTTCGCTCGGTTTAGAAACTCCTGGTCAATTTTACCATCTTTACTTATTAGTAAGCAGAGATGCTAAAATACGGATATTTAAATCCGTGTTCCTCCCTGTCCTCCTGCATGGATCAGAAAGCTGGACAGCTCTCGACAAGCAAGTAGGAAGGATAACGTCAGCAGAAATGAGATTCCTCCGAAGAATAGTTGGTTATACCAGAATAGATTGTGTCAAAAATGAAAGGATTTGGGAGGATCTGGATGTGAAATCAGTGCAAGACACAATGCAAGAGCGGCAACTGAAATTGTTTGGACACGTATGTAGAATGGACGATACCAGGAAAGCCAGGTGGTATTTGGAAGTAAGGCCGGAAGGAAGACGGCCTCGTGACAGACCCAAGTGCATGTACTCTGAGTACATTGGGAACTAGGGGCAGCAAGAGGACACACCATCCCAGAGAAGAGGAGACTAGCCAGGGACAGGGATCGGTGGGCTAGATGGACTGAGACTGCGACTCCACGAGACAGCACACAGGAGTTAGAGGATGAAGGAGAAGGTAATATTCTGAAGGAAGTATATTTTCACATCAACATCTTCTATATATGAACATTTTTGGAGATGTTTCTCTTTTATTCTGGATTTATAGCGTTTTCTCATTTCTTCTATCATTATATATATAAATAAGTTGCAGATGAACAATGGTTCATAACTTGAATTAATGTTGATTATGAATTTAATTAATATTTAATCGATAAATTTTAATTTTTTATTTCTTTATCAGATACTAATAAAGAATATAGTGTATGGAAAGTTAACTCACACTCCTCATAGGTTTCGGTGCAAAGTAAATTGCTAAAAGTGTTTGTTGTTTCTTTGCTAATATTAGCTCATTTAATATTTTTGCAAGCAGTTAATAATATTTTTTAATTGGAGTAAATAATATGCAGTATCTTTGCTAATAATTGTTCAATTTCAATTATATTTTTTGTTAGGATTGTAAAGAATTAGTATAAAATCTATTTGAAAACCTATTAAAAAACATAAAAATTGAGTTTTATGAAAATATTACACTTTTCCTCATAAATTTCTTTCTACTGGTTAAGTCATTGATTTAAATAGCTTAAAACGTCCTTCTCTAAACAAAATGTAAAAAGATTCAGTTTTTTTTATGGGCAAACATATGCATATTGTCTTATATATGTGCATAGATTATTTACAAGATTGTCTTGTAATGTATGTAATGATATATCGTTTTATGTGATTATGTTAGCGCCGGCCTACAAATGTGTACACTAGAACCCGCACGACTTACAAGTCATGCGTGTAGTGATGGCTTGACAGCCTTGCGCACGTCAGTCAAGTTTCTATGTTTGCGTGATGTCTCGTTGAATAAGAAAATGTTCTCTGTATTATTGTGTCTGAGTTTTATTTTTCTAACAACGAGAGTCTTCGTAGAAACATACAATATTGGTTGAGTCATTTGGTTTTTGTTATTTTATGTATATTTTAACCTATTTAATACAATTATCAATATTATTATCACTTCATAATAAAGCAAATCTATTGCTATATAATTTTCATTGCTTTACTATAATGCGATTACAAAATTGAAACTATTTTGACCAGCTGACTTAGCAAACTAAGGTAAAATGTTTTTTATTTAGACGTAAAAAAATTAAATAATATTTTTATTTGTTTTTCACGCCTCAAAAACGCTGGAGTACATTTTTTAAAAGAGGATTTGAAGAATAAAATAATTTCTCTCTATATTTATAAATTATATTATTTTTCCCAAAAAGTTCAACACAACTCAATTAATCTACACGAAACTTAACGTGGTTGAGTTACATACGACTCTATTATATATAAGATAACAAATAATGGTCTCAACATCACTATAACGAACCTTTATTACCCATCTAAATCTTGATATCACGAATATTTCAAAATTACCTTAAGATAACAATGAAAGTAACTTTTTCTCATAAGACTAATATTTTGGCCTCATAGATAATTGAATTAAAATATTTTTATTATTAAAGTAAGAGGGATGTTGAAATCAAAAAAAATATAAAATATTTTGCTCATTAAAGCTTTTTTAAATTCTCGAAACCAACTGCTGTTCCAAAAATTTAATTTTAAAGTTTGATTTTTAGAACTGAATTATTAGAAACTGTATCTGAAAATTCCGAGATGAAGCTGAAGCACAAATTATTTGTGTTCCACCGGTAGAAGATGCTACTTCCGCCAACGCTCAACCAGCAACTCGACCGTTGTTAGGGGGTTCACTGCTCAAGCAGCATCATTCAGAATAAAGACACTATTCTATTGATGCACTTTATTTCAAATAAAGTTTTCCTGTTTCTTTTTACTACTATAAAGTAATTATATTTTTCTTTTATAATGTGTCTGCTAAGAAAAGGCCAAAACGACCATTGAACAACGTACCTTCTTCTTCTTTAATTCCGACTTTCGGCCAATATATATTTTATCCAATTTGGCCAAGCCACTACAAAGATTAGTCCACTTCCAACTTAATAATTTTCTTGAGCAAAAAGCTCTCCTTAATCCTTCCCAATCCGGTTTTCGATCTCACCATTCCACACAATCCGCTTTATTGGAAATATCCCAAGACCTCCAATCCTCTATAGACAATCATCAAATATAATTTTAGATCTTTTTTATTTTTTGAAAGCATTTCACTGCAACCTCCTTCTGAAATTTTCTTCCCATCTCCATTCCCCGATCCTTATCCATTCTTTCCTTTAAAAAACACCTATTCCTTGACTTATTGCATGACCAGACCTCCGCATTATTGTAAACAATATAATTAAATATATATTGATTAACATAATAAACAGTAGTTAGACAAAGATCTCAATGTAATTTTCATTTTGCTTAGTGGAAAGTTTTAAATGGTTTCCAGACAAATATTATAATGTGTGAACCATGTATTTATTCTTAGGGGACACATGTCCTAGAATAAAATTGTTTTTCATTTCGTATAATTTCAAATTCAGCTTTCACAGTGTTGTAATAAAGTTGAATTTAGACGAAATCTAAATTAGTTATGAATATTATGTAAACGCTGAACATAGGCAGGAAAAAAATCCTTTATTTTTATTTCAATATACATTTGAATTTAAGAACAATCTTTAAAAAAATATTTTTTGAATTAATTTATTTTTCGTAACTTTTTTTTTAGTACGATTAGTAATGTTTTTCTTATTCAACATAAAGATAGAAATCAATCAGTATATAATAATCTTGAAATTTAAAGCAAAGGTAGAAAACAATTACATGCAACATTAGAAAAATTATATTTAATTTTTTTTATTGGTTTATAGAGCACATAAGTGGGAAACTTTCGGACACAGTTCTAAGATTTTCGACCTCATAAAATTAAAAACATTTCGTTTAAAATGGTTGTTGCAAGTCTCTGTTCTCTCCTTGTAAGCTAACCTTTGTATATCTGTCCATATTGATTCAAAATTCTGTAAAACTAATATTAAAGTAATAGAACTTATATTACTGATCTTACAGACTGATTTGTTATTACTTTCAAAAATATCTCTTTCTTTGTAGTTGTTATGAAATTAATATAGTCAAGAATAGTACTGAAATTAATATCTCGTTTTCCTTTGTATTTGAACTTTATTTTTGTGAACACGATTCTGAATAAGTTAAATATTCATAAAAGCAAATCTAGTCAGTGATCAAACTTCATTGTAGTTTGGTATAATTTAAAATTTTATAAATAAAAAAAATTGTAATAATAAAAAAACGTATTTAATTATCTTACTTGTTTATATTAAATATTTATAAATTCAATAAATTGCTTATTACAGTAGTAAAAAACGTATTAAAAATTATAGTTACATTATAGATGCTGAAGGAAGGGACGCAGTATCTGAAAAGCAGATTTTGAAATTTTGACCTTAATTAAAGATTCAAAAATTTTTATAATTTGGAAGAAATTGAGACAAAATAAAAAAAAATAAATATGACAATTAACTTCGTTGAAGCCATATTTACAAAGTTAAACAAAACTATTCTTTTCTAACAAAAGTTTATTCGCTTTAACTAAATTAAACCATGATTAATAAAAACTGATGTTGTTTCAACCTCTTTGAACCAATTGAAAGTGAATAGCGATTCGTTAAAATTAAAGTAATATGAAAATAAAACCCTTTGAAAAAGTTTAGAACCTCTTTTGATTTGTTTACGCCCAGAAATTTTACCTAAACTAACTGGATGTAGCTTTTTCCGAGAAATCTGGAAGTTTGAAACGAATTTAAAATAATCAATACATTAATTCTAATTAATATAATTAAGAAACTTACATTGACGCCTTTAGCCATTTGGGAATTTCTGACATCTTAAACGTTCTCTCCTTTACCAAATCTTCGGTTTAACTTTCACGATTTAATCTGATCACTTTTATTTTTCATTAAGTTGAGCTCTCATTTAGGGGATTAAACTGGAAGATTGAAAGTACCGACAGATAGCGCTTTTCATTTAAAATATACAGCTCAAAGGAGATTCAGACTGCCTCGATTAATCCTTTATGGATATATAACTTGTTCAGAATCGTGTTGACAAAATTAAGTTTCAGATGTAAAGGAAAACGAGATATTAGTTTTAGAGATGTTCTTGACTATACTGTTTTCATAACAACAACAACAAAAAAAATTGAAAATAATAATAAATCAATTAGTAATTTAAATAATAATACTGTAATATTAATTGATAGAATTTTGTATTAATATGGACAGATATAAAAGGTTTTATTCGAAAAAAAACTTAAATAATATAGGAAAATCTGTTCCCTATGTAACCGAATTAGCCCGAACCAGATATCATTCCTTCCATCATAAACTCCCTAGCCACCCAAATCTATTTCTTTCTAACTTTGCTTCCTCTTCTATTCCCGACAATGCTCCGAGGCGCCTGAAAAGAAGATGGCTACGAGACCTGCTAATGAAAAACATCATAAGAATGCAACCAATGGGTAGTTTCTCTACACGCCTGTATCACTCACCATTTTAACTGTCATCAAATTTACTAAATGTTTTATAATGTGCAGTTGTAAATAGCAATAAATAAATTTAAAAAAAAAATTCTTTTAGCTATATTAACTTAGCTATATATTATCCATATTACGTTTTAATAAGTCTCAGGCCTAGTATTTCCTTTATATTTGATATTATGTTTTATTATTTAATAATTGTTTTGGTAGATCGATAGTCAGTAAGGTATGGTTGAATGGTATCAAGCATAGTTTAATAACTTCTTGAAATTACAGCACATAGTTCATTTTCAAATTGAGAGTTCTTAAGTAAAAGGTGATAAATGTTTTTATGTTATAAACATTTTACAGAAATTTTAAGATATTGATCAGACTGTTGATCCAGACTCAACATCATGTGCTGCCTACTATATAGATGGTATCTGTACTGTCTTCATAGCAGAACTGATGGAGATTTCAAAAGAATTTTAACTAGTTCAGTCATCAATAGATAAATTGGTAAGAGATTACTCTTACTTTCTTAGTGCACTCAAAGCCTTTGATAACCCTCCTGTTCAAGAAATTCATCAGCTCATTAAACAGATTGGTGACTTTTCTAGAAAAATTAATTTTTTCTTGGTTCCCAGTCGTTCCGGGTTTCTTGTAAATCAGAAAGTAGATGAAGTTGCATCTGTTTGGACCAATAAGGATTAGGATCTTATGTGACGTAACGAACATGGACAGTATCGGACAATAACAAACTTGGAACCATAAAGTCAACTGTGAGTTAGTTGGCCTTATCTTCCAGACAATGTAATAGAGAACAGATAGTTACATAATTCGCCGAAGAACTGGACACAGTTGGTTGACCCAAGACCATCTGATAACAAGGAGATATACAACCTCAGTGTCAACTCCAAATAGTAGCTATCACATTGATTCACATCTTTGCGAAGTATCACCAATACATAAAGATCATTAAAAATTTTTTATTTATGACTGAACTAGTCTGAATTTTTTTTAAACCACCATCAATTCTGCTATGAAGACACATCAGACACCATCTGTATTGCAGGCAGCACATGATGTTGAATCAAGATCAATAGTGTGAATAATATTTTAGAATTTCTGTAAATCTTTTTAATATAAAAAAGCCCTTAATTTGAAAACGAGACATAGTTCATTTTCAAATTAAGGGCTTTTTGAACTTCAAAAAAGTTATAAAACTATGTTTGCAGACGATTAATCTACATAAAAAATTATTAAATCAATAAAATATAGAATCAAATGTAAAGAATATAATAGGCTTGAGGCCTACTAAAACGAACTATGTATAACAAATTAATGTAAAAGTATTTTATTCAAATAAAACCTTTTTAAAACATGTTCTGCAACTTGAAATTTTACGCCCTCTTTGTACTTGCGCCTTGGCGGTGCACCATACCTCCACTAACAGTACAAGAGCCCAAGAGGTGAAAAAAGTCAGTTATTTCACCCCAAGTTTAGATTACTTTAATAAGTGATATGTATAATTACTAGTCGAAATTGATTAGTTTATCAAGTATAGGTAAATAATTTTTCATTCGGAGCTTTATATCTTTGGAACTACTAACAGCACTAAACAAGCAACATAAGAGAACATCATTTAAAGTAGAGTAAATTTGTTAAAATATGAGATTTAATAGATCTATTTACGTTCAATATATTCCGAGATTTAGATTTTTTAAAAAGAAACATTTCATAAAGAATGCTCTGAAAAATCAGAAGTTAGTGACTCTATTTTGAGAAATCTATACCTCAAAAACTATTTGACGTAAAGATGTATATTACCGCTCAAATTAAGGCTATTTTAATGTATAAAAAAGTAGTTCATGACTTTTATCTTTGTAGGGGCAGTAGTTTACATGATATTTGATAAAATTAATTTATAGTTGTTCGGAAAAAAATGTACAAAATTTTAATTCATTTGTGAATATCATAAAAACTACCACCCCAAAGAAGATACATGTCTTAAACTACTTTATAGTAAGTTAAATTACCTTTGTTTTGAGTGCTGGAAGACATATGTTCGTCTTATGGTTCCAGAAATATATTGTTTCAAAAATCAAATATTTTATTCGAACTACTAGAAATTAATATGTTGTGAATTTATTTTGTCAAATTTCATAAAAACTACTATTCCTATGAAAAAGAACGTTATAAACTATTGCGTACTATAAACTATTATTATATTATATTAATATATTATACTAGCTAGCTTTGATTTGAGACATCTGTGCATTGAATGGTTTTTGAATTCTCAAAATGTATCCACCAACTACTGATATCATTCCGTATATTTCTTATGAACAGTTGCTTTTTAAAAAATTAATTCTGGAGAACTACTGAACGTAAATAGCTCTATTCACGAAAATAGAGATTTTCTGGGCATCTGCTGCAGAGCCTCGTGACTATTAAATCATAAGATAGAGCTTTTCTTTTGTGAAAGTGTATGTTGTGCTTTTGATTGATTTAGTATTGCTAAAATTTCATCTTATGAAAACGTTCAACTTCCATAAAGGAGAAATTTTTAAAAGACCTAAAATTTTATTTTCTAGTCAAATTAAAATTTAATAGCAGATATTTGATATATACTTTTTATAAACCGTAATTCACGATAAGTATTAAAAAAATTTCGATGAAACACTTTATCACACCACAATATTTAAGCATAACTGGATAGTTGTCACCTAAGCTCCTCTTGATGAACTTTATAATGAAAGTCGGAATATATATAAATATATATAGTGCAGTGACCTACTTCTAAAAAAATGACCTCAATGTGATTTTGCAGGAAGAAGGGTAAGGTGATGTAGGACATATGAAAAATGACTGGAACGCCAACTAAATCCACAATTTTTCTCTTAGGCACATTCTTCATATTTTACTGTAATACTTCGCTAGAATAACGGCTTAATTTTCTATAGCCTAGTAAAATATCCAGTATATCATTTTTATTTTAAAATATATCATTCCTATATTTTTATCAATCTTTATTTTTATAAAGATATAAACCTATCGAAATTATACATTATATATTAATTTTTAGATCTGAAAAAAATTCATTAAGTTAAACTATTAAGGAAAAAAAGATTTATTTACATTGTTTCTTCGGTGTTTCTCTTAGCCTTCTGTAAAACTATCTTTTATATTTTATAAAAAATATATACAATTCGATTGAAATTTTAAGACCAAAATCAATATAAATTATAAACTTAATTCGGATGAATTTCATATTAATATCGAAAAGTATTCAAAACTAAATGGTTCAGTTAAAAAATATTTTCATAGAAAGATAATTTTTATTTTTTTCTCAAGTAAGAATGAATCAGATGAAAGGATTTGAAAAAAAAAATCTTCATGTTTCGATATTCATTATCACAGTACACTGAAACAAATTTTATACATTAATTTTTAAGGTATAGAGAAATTTATATTTTTTCTTTGTTTTAGAAAACGTTTTGTCAACACTTTATCGGTTTTTCTGTGTCATGTGGCTATAATTATGCTCTCAAGCAAGGAAACTGTTTTAAACATATTTAAAAACGATAGGAAGTGCACTAAAAATTACTAGAAATTACAAATGAGAAGAAAAAAAAATTCACTTTAATAATGAAAATATACTTATTCGGTATTATCAAATTTATAAATCTGTCAGCTTGTAAAATATATTATGATTCTTTAAGAGGAAAAATAATACTACACATCAATGTAAATTATAAACATAATTCGGATTAATTTTGTATCACTATCTACATATTTTAGTCAATAGTTTTTTTGATGAGAGGAAAGAGAAGAAATTAATGGAGTAAAAAATGCGAAAAAATAATTTCATTATTTCCAATATTAAAAATTACAGTGTATTTAAACAAATTTTTTACCTCATTGTCTACGGTTATTGAGATATTTATCTTTTATTTAGTGAATATTTTTCTTCCTTTGTGTTAGAAAACGTTTTGGCAACGATGTTTTGCCATTTTCTATGGCAGGTAGGAATAATAAAGACATATCTCAATCAAGAAAACCGTCCTGTATGTTTCAAATATACAGAGTGCTTCATGGGTAATTATCCTAAATGAGAATATGAATTAAGAATTTGAAAATAAGAAAACAAATTCTTTATGAAGTTATGTTCTTTAACGCTTTGTTTAGGAAATATCCACGCCAAAGGTTTTCATTATTATGAAATATTTAGGTTATAATAAATAATTTTAAATGTGTTCCAAATACTTTAGTAATGTAATGTGAACATTAAAATTCATATTAAATTTTCTTCAAAGGTATAAACTTGAGAATTAAGACAAGTTCTGCGACTTTTTTCCATACGCAGTAGTAGCCGAACGGCACAGGATATGTGTTATGTTTCGAAAGTATCAATTATCCTTCTTGGTTAAAAATTTAGGG
>NW_027109068.1:383937-385922 GCF_000696795.3 Halyomorpha halys
TGGGTAGTGCGTAATAGTGATAAACGATCATATTCATACCAAAATTAAAATAATAATAAAAAATATACATGAATAACTCGAAATAATAAAATCTCTATAAGTATATCAACAGAAAGGTAAATAAAATAAATATAACCAAACTATGTGCATGAAGGAATTAGGCGAAAATAAAGTAAGTAAAATTTCGAACTAATATAACAATAAATCCCAGCGCCTCATCGCGACACTGGTCTAGATAAATGATGGGAAAAGATGAAGAATAATTAGGAGAAACAATTGAAAATTTAGAAAGAAAAAAATAGAAGAGGAAAAGAGATAAAAAAAATGTATTACTAATATATATTATAAATTTACTGTACTATACATCATAAGAATTATAAAAAAAAAAATTGTCTAGCTAGGTTTGACAGTACAACTTTTTTTGAATATAGTTTTTGTTTCTCGCTGATAAACCTATATTTACTATAGACAATATTTAAATTTTTCTAGCTAGTAGTAGATAATTAATGAGATGGAGGCCAGGTTTGGCAGGTATTTAAAGCCCCAGAGGAGTAGCATATAGACAAGGTATTTTGGACTACCATTACTCAGGCCTAATACTAGGCTGAGGGAGAGGCACCTATGGGATTAACTACCCCTCGTCTCTCCTATAGTACAGTTAGACTGTTTCTCCGTTCTACCAATATCTGAAAATTAATTAATAAATTCTAAACGATTATAATAAATAAAGAGCTATGAAATATTTTCGTGATATTTTTAAGACCGATCAGACATGCAAAACACTCATACCAAATTCAATTATTTTTTTATGATTCTATACGAGCGAAATTTCTCTTCTCGAGAAAATAGAGTCAATAAAAAAAAATTGGAATGATTTTTTTCTGTTTCACTGAGAAATGAGCCCTACGGGGGTGGTAAAAATCTGACGGTCGATCTTGATTTTGACCAAATCAAACAGGTGATCAAGATCACAACCGTTGGTCTAGGAACAGAACTTGCTTAAAAAGTACTGCACTCCTGACCCTCTATAGGTTATAGCGGTACAGATTTAATTATTTTTTTATATCTCTAAAAATGGCGTGAATGTGTTCTATTAGCTCTATTACCAATGTCTGATGATACGATGGAATTTACTGCTACACACTAAAATTATGCATTTTTTCTTTCCATTGTTCAGGGGCACATTGGCACTCATGTACTCGATCAATCATGAACAAAACTCTCCATTTACTTGCTGCATGTTGAAAAATAAAGCATTGTCTTCTTCATGGCGATTGTGATAGTTTTCTTTAATGTGCCCTGTTTAATGACCAATTTGTTGACCTCGATCCACACGATAACCTTTTTTCTTCTTTCGATGAACTTATTTTGTGATATAACCGTAAACATAAATATGAGAAATATCGAATATAAAAAAGGATTATATGTTCAATTATTCCACTACCTCGGTATAAAATTAAACTATAATTTAGTAGTTAGGTAGTTATTGATAGTACATGAACGAGTTATTAATCTAAATAAAAAATTATATTATTAATCCAAGAAGAGCATGAATTATGGTCGCGAATGAACCCTGAAGCTATCGACAAATTACAACCACTACAAAAACGGGTCGAGAACTCGAAGGCATTTCATAATCTAATTACTGCCTAGGTAAACTGTTGAAGATTTATCAGTACTCATGTTTAAATGAATGATCTCTGTAACAAATGGTTACATTAGTTATCACTATTTTAATACAATATTGAGGGATATTATTCGAATTAATTATAATTGACAGGTAAATTGGTAAAACTAATTGGTGGACTGTATTTATGATGGATTTGAAATAAATTAACCATAATAAAAAATAAAATAAAACTTCTATTCTTGAATTAGTTATCCAAAAAAAAAAAAACGATATGTGGGTTTTTGCGAAAAGGGAATACAATCCAGATTAAAATTGTTAGGAAATTAATTTTGACTTTTTATTTAAATGGGATGAC
>NW_027109068.1:386122-388837 GCF_000696795.3 Halyomorpha halys
TGCATCTTTGTTAATATGTGTTAGTTTATATATCCAATGATGGATTGATAAATATACCGTGTGTTTCAGCAACCCCATGTACTTGGGTTGCATAGCTGAATAAAGTATTTCTCTCTCAAAGATGCAGGAGAGGATTTAGGTTTACTTCGAAAAGTCCGAGATATAAAAAAGAGGTTACATCACTCTTATTGTTGTTAAGTAGTCTGTAATTAAAATTGAAGAGTCTGGTCCAACCATGATTCAAGGGAAAAAGAGTGGTGGCTGTTTTAAAATATCACAAAAATTAATTTTTCATTCGGAGCTCCATATCTTTAAAAATAAAAATTAATAGTTAATTAATACAAAATTTAAATTACAATAAATTTACTAATATATGAGCCGTAATTGAGCTGTTTTCATTCAATAGCTCACGAGATAATTTTTCTCAAAAATCAACTTTTTTTGTAAAGTGCAAAAAATCAGTATTTTTGAATTTATTTTGGTAATGTGGAAAGTACTAATTCCCCGGATTTTGTAGTATAATAATTTCAGAAGAAAGTATATGTTCCTATCTTTTTCTTGTCAAATAATTTAAACTAATGCCAGTACGTTGAATTATAATGGCTATGATTATTTGTCTAGTATTTCGTGGCTTCTGTTAGTAATTAATATATACCTTTATCTATGTATTACATATATGTATCACTAGTGAGCTTGGCATGGCTTAGATAAACATTTAATAGTGCGTTAACAAGGGAAGCCTTGGGCCAATTCTAGTGGAACTGATTAGTTGAGTTGGGAAGTTGTACTTGTTGAAGTGCCGGCTTACTTAAGCTAGTTACTGCTACTTAGAATTGCCTTCAGCGCAGCCGACGATCTAGCACTACCTGGACTTGTAAAATGAATTAAGTTAAGAATTAACTGAATTAAGTAAATTATTGTATACTGGTTACATAAATTTAATTATGAAGACTATTACACAATTATCCAATTACTTTATTACGTTTAGCTATAATTGAATAATTGAAAAAACAAAAAAGGAAAATCTGTACCGCTACAAACCATTAAGTATCGAGAGGTTGCATGGAAGTAATATTTTTTGAACAATTGTTCAAGGAGGTAAGCTGGCATCCACTTTATGAGGATGGATGGACCTCAGAGAGCTATCGGAACCCACAGGGTTGATTGACGGTCACAGTAACAGAATAAATAATTATCTACTACATCAGCTTCGAACCCAAGACCTTGTCAGTAACACGGCGTCATGGTCACTGTGCCACCCCTCTCTCCAACTGAATATTTGTATTTAGCAGTTCTGTAACTTAGCTAGTTTATTTTTCTTCAACTATTATAAAACTATAAATATAGCTAAAATTGTTGAGCATGATCTTAGTGTAATCTCCTTCATACGCCACTATTGATTAAGAAACCGTACTTGTTTATAATATAACAATTTTTTTTTAATCATTTATTTATTGTTATTTACAACTGTATAACATATATACAACAAGTAAATTTGCTGTATGTAAATATGTTTCTCCTGAAGAGGTTTAAATATTTGGGATAAAGAACGGCAGTAGCGATGGCACACGAAATTATTTTCCTTAAAAGATATTTAATACTGAGGGTGAGGTTTGGATTAAATTTTCAGAATAGTCTTATACATTCGAAAGCAAAAAGCTGGGAGCTAAAACAGGAATTCATGTTTTATAAGCATTGCTACAAGCAATAAACGGGAATGGTATAGCGAAATTTACGTGTAGGAATCAAGGAGCAGATAAGAAAATGACGCAGTCATGGAGAAGATTATGTCCTCATAAATTGCTTCTCAATTGGATATACAGAAAATGTCTCTTCTACGAATGGCGATGCTTAACCCTGTACAATTCTTTGGACCATTATTGGATATGGCTGAAATCTATTGCTCTGGTCCAATGGGATTATACAGGTTTTGGTTTCTATTCGATAAGCATACTAACAAATGGAGGCTATTCAACTCAGATGACCAATTTCAATAAACTATTTTTTGGAGATGCTATTTTAAAACACATTAGACATATAGAGAGTTCTTTCCATTATGCCCTACGTGCCGAGGAAAAAAAAATTAAATTTTTATATTATAATATGCCGCCTTTGATCTATTTAATGGTTATTATAAACCAATCGATTTTTTTTTTGTAAAATATGAACAAAAGAAGTTTGTTGTATGATAACTGAATGAAATGAGTTTATCCATTTAACAAATTACAAAAAACAAAAGTCGCTTCCAGGAAAGTAAAAAAAAAAAATGTTTAGGAAAAATCAAGTCAGATGCGTTTCGATTGTCTTTTGAAATTCTTAAATACGAATTTTTATATGAATCAAAAATTAAGAAAAAATTTAAGGATTTTTTTTTCTCCCGACGTCATGCGTTCACACAATAAATTTATAACTCCTCACAATGTTATTACAACGTAACTACAACTGGTATAATCCTAAATTCCCACACTTTCAGCCCATGGGGATATCTTTTGGATTACATGTGTTATGGGAGAAAAATAAATTTCAAATCAAGAACTTTTTCAATCGTTTTAATTTATATGTCTGGTTCTGATTCGCTTACGAAGGATCATTTCGTGAGGTTCGACCACCTAAACTCTTCAAAACTTTCGTGGAAATTAGTGGTCTCGTGTTGAAAATATTTCAATCTTTGTGATTTTCAAAATAATATAGGGCGAAATTTTTGAGCAAAAATAT
>NW_027109068.1:388887-392270 GCF_000696795.3 Halyomorpha halys
ATTTTTCTTCAACTATTATAAAACTATAAATATAGCTAAAATTGTTGAGCATGATCTTAGTGTAATCTCCTTCATACGCCACTATTGATTAAGAAACCGTACTTGTTTATAATATAACAATTTTTTTTTAATCATTTATTTATTGTTATTTACAACTGTATAACATATATACAACAAGTAAATTTGCTATATGTAAATATGTTTCTCCTGAAGAGGTTTAAATATTTGGGATAAAGAACGGCAGTAGCGATGGCACACGAAATTATTTTCCTTAAAAGATATTTAATACTGAGGGTGAGGTTTGGATTAAATTTTCAGAATAGTCTTATACATTCGAAAGCAAAAAGCTGGGAGCTAAAACAGGAATTCATGTTTTATAAGCATTGCTACAAGCAATAAACGGGAATGGTATAGCGAAATTTACGTGTAGGAATCAAGGAGCAGATAAGAAAATGACGCAGTCATGGAGAAGATTATGTCCTCATAAATTGCTTCTCAATTGGATATACAGAAAATGTCTCTTCTACGAATGGCGATGCTTAACCCTGTACAATTCTTTGGACCATTATTGGATATGGCTGAAATCTATTGCTCTGGTCCAATGGGATTATACAGGTTTTGGTTTCTATTCGATAAGCATACTAACAAATGGAGGCTATTCAACTCAGATGACCAATTTCAATAAACTATTTTTTGGAGATGCTATTTTAAAACACATTAGACATATAGAGAGTTCTTTCCATTATGCCCTACGTGCCGAGGAAAAAAAAATTAAATTTTTATATTATAATATGCCGCCTTTGATCTATTTAATGGTTATTATAAACCAATCGATTTTTTTTTTGTAAAATATGAACAAAAGAAGTTTGTTGTATGATAACTGAATGAAATGAGTTTATCCATTTAACAAATTACAAAAAACAAAAGTCGCTTCCAGGAAAGTAAAAAAAAAAAATGTTTAGGAAAAATCAAGTCAGATGCGTTTCGATTGTCTTTTGAAATTCTTAAATACGAATTTTTATATGAATCAAAAATTAAGAAAAAATTTAAGGATTTTTTTTTCTCCCGACGTCATGCGTTCACACAATAAATTTATAACTCCTCACAATGTTATTACAACGTAACTACAACTGGTATAATCCTAAATTCCCACACTTTCAGCCCATGGGGATATCTTTTGGATTACATGTGTTATGGGAGAAAAATAAATTTCAAATCAAGAACTTTTTCAATCGTTTTAATTTATATGTATGGTTCTGATTCGCTTACGAAGGATCATTTCGTGAGGTTCGACCACCTAAACTCTTCAAAACTTTCGTGGAAATTAGTGGTCTCGTGTTGAAAATATTTCAATCTTTGTGATTTTCAAAATAATATAGGGCGAAATTTTTGAGCAAAAATATATTATTTTTTCTGATATCGACATACTAACTTTCACCACAATTAAAAAAATTAATGGTTGGCTCAAACATAATATATTTGAAGAAGCCTATGTTGTATGGGTGCACCATTGAAACAATTCAGAAAGATTAACGTTTTGAAATAGGCCTGGTTTATTTTATTTTTTTTTAATCACAAAAATCGCAATAACTTCAACACGACACCACTAATTTCCACGAAAGTTTTGAAGAGTTTAAGTGGTCGAACCTCACGAAATGGTCCTTCGTAAGCGAATGATCTGCGAATCTGCACGAAATGATACAAATTGTACTTTCGCAAACAAATTTGAACCGGAGTTATAAAATAAAATGTTTCTTGATTTGAAAGTTCTCTTTCTTCCCAAAAAGGTATGAAATCTAAAAGATATACAGTGTCAAAAGAGGCGACATTCAGCCTTATTCCAGTAGTAGTTTGTGAATGCAGAACATCGGTAGAAAAAAAATCATTTAAAAACTAAGCACAAAAATTACTGATTTTTGAATTAAATGAAATTTCGTATTTAAGAATTTTAAAAGAAACGAATATGACTTGATTTTTCCTAAACAATATTAAGTTTACTTCACTTGAAGCAAATTTTGGTTTTCTTAATGTTTTATACACTTAAACTAATTTAATTCAGTAAACAAAATTTTGTTCATATCCCCCTCCCCCAAAAAAATATCGATTTACGAATCTTATAGTATTATGCACATATAATGACCATTAAATACCAACAGATAAAAGGCGTCATACGATGATATGAAAAATATCTAAAATTATTTTAAATATTTTTTTCTGGTCTCCTAGGGCGCATTGGCAACAACACTCGGAAGAGTGTATAATATTTTTCGACCTAGTATCACTTCCATTGAATATGAACGAAACCTTTACGAGTTATTTAAATGTATTCTGTAAGCATCAAAATTGGGAAAGAAGTTGCAGTATACAAATAAGAGTACAGATTGTGAATCAGAAATATCATGTTCACTGCTGTATTAATTGTGTTTTTATTTTAAAATCTGTAAGAATTTTTTATACAATTAATATTGTAGGGAGGCGAAAATGAATCACAAAATGTTTTCCTGGAAAATTCAATTAAAAGACGAATGAAACCTGATCTTATTTAAGTTAATTTATTTCCATTTTTATTCTATGATCCAAATTAGTTAAGACTGTAATAACATACATCCCATAAGTATCAGATTTTTTTTCAAATTAATTTGAAAAGGTATGAAATCTAAAAGATATACAGTGTCAAAAGAGGCGACATTCAGCCTTATTCCAGTAGTAGTTTGTGAATGCAGAACATCGGTAGAAAAAAAATCATTTAAAAACTAAGCACAAAAATTACTGATTTTTGAATTAAATGAAATTTCGTATTTAAGAATTTTAAAAGAAACGAATATGACTTGATTTTTCCTAAACAATATTAAGTTTACTTCACTTGAAGCAAATTTTGGTTTTCTTAATGTTTTATACACTTAAACTAATTTAATTCAGTAAACAAAATTTTGTTCATATCCCCCTCCCCCAAAAAAATATCGATTTACGAATCTTATAGTATTATGCACATATAATGACCATTAAATACCAACAGATAAAAGGCGTCATACGATGATATGAAAAATATCTAAAATTATTTTAAATATTTTTTTCTGGTCTCCTAGGGCGCATTGGCAACAACACTCGGAAGAGTGTATAATATTTTTCGACCTAGTATCACTTCCATTGAATATGAACGAAACCTTTACGAGTTATTTAAATGTATTCTGTAAGCATCAAAATTGGGAAAGAAGTTGCAGTATACAAATAAGAGTACAGATTGTGAATCAGAAATATCATGTTCACTGCTGTATTAATTGTGTTTTTATTTTAAAATCTGTAAGAATTTTTTATACAATTAATATTGTAGGGAGGCGAAAATGAATCACAAAATGTTTTCCTGGAAAATTCAATTAAAAGAC
>NW_027109068.1:393253-400767 GCF_000696795.3 Halyomorpha halys
CATATGTCCAAATTGGTCTGATTATTGTGGTGTATACTAATTTTTTGTAGTGAATGGGAAGTTTAGAGCGTTTGTCAAGTAAATGTTGTAGCAATCGGAATCTACGAGCAGTTTCTTGTCGTTTCAGTCTTGTGTGTGGATTCCAAGTAAGGCTCTTGTACAATGTTTAATAGCAATAACATGTTAAGTGTACTGTTTCGAATGGAGTACGTAAAACGTTTAAATAAAATCCTCTTCTATAGTGTTACTATGTAAGAGAAAAAATATGTATAAACTTTATCTAGCTAAAATGAAGATTAATATTATTTTGTAACAACTTGAAATTAAATAACAGTCAATAACTATCATCATCATAAAATCGCTCAGCTTATAAATATAACCATGGACTGGAAGCCAGATTAGGTTTCGTAATAGAAGTATAAAATATATTTGCTCGATATGGATTACCTATAACCTAATTCTGATTGATAATGTAGTTTATTATAAATTCGTTTTTCTTCATATTTATATCGCTGAAATAATTTGCGTTTTGCTAGCTTTATAAATATGAAATATTGAATAAGCAACTCTAGTTATAAAGGGGTGAGATAAAGAGGAGAGGTGTTGGCCTTATCAAGGAGAACAAAGGAGATCCTTAAACGGATCCTAAGGAACTCATTATTATAAATAATAGGCCGATTTCAACGAAGCTTTTGTCTTCTGTTTTGAAATGAATTTTTCTCACCAATTAGTTCTACTTTAAATGAACTTCAGGAACCTTAGACCTTTACTTACTTCTTCAGAACTAATTTAATTTATAACGTTTTGTAAGTGAATTACTATATATTGTTTATTGTTACAAATTAACCAAAATGATATTTTAGAATTTGTGTACATTGCATACACGAAGGAATTGAACATGAAAAATTAATTATTTCTTATTATATCTCATATAACCTGAACTTATTAAAATTTCGTTTTTGTAGTTCTGATACTAAAAGTCTCTATTTTGACTTGGTACTTATTTTAAAATAGTTCAAGAAAGGATAAGGAAGAGAATAACAAACTGACGTTCAGAGACTACAGTTCCAGTTCTGTAAACTAGTTTAAGTACCTGAGAAGCCTGGTTACAGGTGATAACAAAGTAGAGGGCAAAATAGTGTCCAGGATAGCAGCAGGAAATAGATGTTATTTCACACTGTAAAAAATATTGAAGTATAGAGCTCTCTATAAAATAACGAGAGTGGTCATTTACAAAACCATCGGAAGGTCACTAGTGATCTATGAGGGGAGAAACATGGCCATTGACAAGACAAGCGGAACAGATTCTCAACTCCTGAAAGAGGAAGGTATTAGGAGGATATGGGGAGGAGTCTCGAAGAATGGAATTTGGAGAAGAAGAAGGAATGAGGAGCAGATGGATCTGTTCGGGAATGAGGACGTCCCACGATCAGATGGTTGGATAATGTGGAGGAGGATTAGAAGCATTTGAATGTTGAAGGATGGATGGAAAGAGAAAGCAAGAGAGCGTTGGCTGTGGTGGTGAAGTTCTGGGTTCTTGTAGGGCCGTGGTCCCAAAATAATAATAAATTGTTTTAAAAAAGGAAATGTCTTCAACTATAATATATATTATAATATAATGTCATCAATTATTCGTTTTACTAGAACGTTGTTTACTAGTTCTCTTATTCTTCAATCTTTCTTACTGATAATGTCACTTCGGCCCCTAAGGCTTAGAACTTATTAGATCAATTTCAGCCGGAGCATGTCAGGAAAATACTCGATTTTATATCTCGTATAGATTTACTTGTATCTAGTGTAGGACTTTACATCACCTGACAAAGCTTCGTTGCTGGAGAAAGCTTTGAAATATGTGACAACAAAGACGAATCAAAAAATATTTTTATTATTTTCCGACACTAAATTGGCCATCCATTTTATTTAATATTACAGTATTAATTTAATAAAAACTAAATAAACACAATAGAACATAGATAAAAATGTACATACCATCAAAAACACAAGAGGGTGGTATGTCAAGTTGAGTGCTGGTTTCTCAAAAAAAACATCTCTTGTTTGTTTGTTGGTTGTTTTTTAAAAGCGTAAAACACTTTAGTCATTAACGCCTACGGCTAATAGAATACCGTAGACGTTGATGAAGCTACAAACACCACACATGCACGCACTCACACACGCGTCCTTATGGTGATGAATTTGGATGTCCACCATGGTTTTACAACTCTTCTGATTCCTTTTAATTTAATCGAAGAACTTTCATCTCACTTAGCCAGCCATCTTTCCAATATTTGTAATTTAAGGGGTCTAATGAGTTCTGATGGGGAAAGAACAGCAATGCCTTGGCCAGGGAGCGTGAGTGCCTCTCTGGCAGCTTTGTCTACGATCTCGACACTTTGTCTTTGTCTTCGCCCTTCAAAAAGAAAATAAATAAGAAAAAAACTAAAAAATCAGCTTCAGCTGCAGGAATAAAACCAATAAGCGAGCAAGCTCAACCCGAGCAGGTTCCGCTGAACGATTCCGCGGTGCACACAAAACCCAAGACTATGGCAGAGATTGTTAAATCCTTATCATCCTAGCCATACAAGCCTACCCAATTTGAATTCTATCAATGTATGAATTCTCCACATGTTTGCAACATGTCATTTTATAAGTAACGCCAAATTTACTGGTTGTATATATTATATAATCACAATTATACAGTTGTGAATATCAATAAATAAATTATTTTTAAAAAAATCAGAAAGTTTGCTTTATATAGTGGACTAAATTACAATTCAATTTATTTACATCAAGTGGACTGAAGATAGAGTGTGAAAATTCAATAAATAGTCTCGATAAACTCGGGCTAAATAACGAATTGGTATTTCTTTATTGTGGCATGCCAGAGCATGTGGGATTATAGTTGTCACCAGCAAAAATATCCAACAGCAATTGAATCGGGAAATGATCCGAAGCCGTGTGAATTTGGGAGACGTGAAAATCGTAAATCATCGGAGTAGGATTCACTTGACAGGAGGCCACATCAACTGTTGAGGTCCTCGGTGAATTACTGGAGATCAAATTTCCCCTCCCGTCATCAACTCACCTTCCATTAATTTTATAGGAAAAAAAAACCTATTATATTTTTCTACAAAATTATCTGTTTCAATGCATGTTTGAACTAAACTATTTCATTCCTGGAACGATCAAGTTTTTTTATCTTCTGGTCGGTAATGTGAGTCCATAAAATTTATAAAATCAATCCAGGCTTTCCGAATATCCAATAAATTTATTCATCTAGTCATTTGTTCTTATTACTTTTAGAACAGTAAAATTCGGGTACGTTAATACTAATCTTAGTCTCCATCAGATATAAGCTAACCGTGAGAATGAAATTAAAATTGGTCGGTATTCTATATAGAATAAATCCCTGCGAATAAACTGCAAATTATTAAAAAATGAGTACAAACCCTGGGTTGGGCCGTCGGTAGCTAAGTGGTTAAGACACAGTCTTACCAATTTGATTGGTGGTGCCGGTTCGAATCAGGCCTGGGGCGTCGACTTTTTTCATTGAGTGGTCCCACAAAATGAAAAACTTTGACTCCCAACCATGGTTAGGCAGTATAGGACTCCAATGGGAGTCTTAGCTGAAAAAAAACCATAAAAAAAAAACCCCTGGGTTACCTCCAGCCGTAAATGTCGTAGAGAGGAGGTCGAACTGACCAGGCTGAGAATAGGTAAAACGATACTACCTCATCACAAAAGAGACTTCACCAAAATGTAAGTACGAAACAATAATATGACAATTAGCCACATATTTTAGGAATGTTCAGACTTCACACCACACCTTAATAGTATTGGGTAAAAGCCTAAGTTATCAACAACCCAGAGACGATAATAGAACCATAGAATTAGAATTGAAATTTTTGAAATCACACAAGACACGATTTAACAAAAATAAATAAACAAAAAAATTAAATATCACAGGAATAAATAAGAATTAAATAGCGTTTGTAAACAAAAGCCTTTTACTCCGTTAAACTAGAAAAAAATTATTTTCTTATATTTATATATTTCTTTAATATTTTTATTTTAAATTTAATTGTTTTTTCTTTTGATTCAGTGAGTGCTATTGTTCTAATTTACGATACTTTTTCTTTTTCACTTTTGTTTTCTGTTTAGTTATATTCTCCTATTGATTTACATAAAGTTTAAATGACCATTTGAACACTAATAATTAATGCCCTAATGTGTGGCAGATTGTATTAATTCTGTTCAATAAAATTAATTAAAAAAACATAACAAAGAACAAACCAATCATAAGCTGCGCCTGTCTACCAACCCAAAGGTTATGAGCCCTTTATACTAGTGATAATATATAGTGATAATCATCTCGGAATGCAATAAAATTTGTTTGATATTCTTATTAAAATGATAATAATACTTTATTATACATCAAGTAATAATAAAATAATTAGTATTTTCAGGGTGAAGAATTGAGTGAAACGAAAGTAACGATAGGTTCAACCTGAAATTGTAAACAGGCACGACAAAAAAACTCAAAAAAATTGTAAATTTAATTTATTGTAATTTTCAATTTTGAGGAATTTGTTTAAATTTTTATGTATTATGTGCCGTTTCCTATTTTATTTTTGATGCGAGATATATTGGAATTATGACTGAATTTACCTCACATTATAATGTATATAACATATCTTACTAGAATCTTATACCGGTTTCTCAATACAAGTCTGAGGATTATATCTATTACCAGTTCCGAGCTATAGAATAAATCCTGTTAATCCGAGAGATCTCATGGCTAATTCATAGCAAGTTACTTGGAGAGCTCTGCTTCGATCCCATTCTAATGAAAATTCCTCTTCCCTTTGGCCCCGTGGTGGTGGTAGGCCAACCCTCTCCTAAAACATTCTGCCCACGAAATATTTCCGAAATAAAAATTACATTTCAAGGGCTTTGTTTCACGACTAAAAGTATGCGTGAAGGAAGAAACTCTACAGGAGGGAGCTTTAAATCATATTTTTTGAACTTTTAATATATATTTTTTATTTTATATAATTTTTTTATTATTTTAAAAGGTATTTGTATTTCTAATTTATTTATGTTTTAATAAAATATAAAAAAGAAATCAAACATATGGCGCACCGGTCCTACAACAGCATGAAAATGACATAACTCCAAAAAATCCAAAAAATAAAAGAATGCCTAATCCCTATCAACCTAAAATGTTTCGTAAGGTTTTCGTGTACGATTTATTATACCTACAGAAACTGTACATTACTCAAATCTACCATTTGATCAATGAGAATATTCAGGTAGACATATTACGAAAAAAATCTAAAATTCCCACCACGACATTCCTAATATTAATATATACCTATTACAAAGTGTAATATCGTACATCATAGGGCCAGTAATGCTGAATACCTTGAATGCAATATTAAAAAAAAAATTGTTTATTAGATGTAACACGATTTAAGCCAAAAAAAAATTTAGGCTTACCATAAATTTATGATAATTCACAAGGACATAAACATAACACTTATGCCAAGGTATGCTAGTAAAATCCTATAGAGGAGCTGGAGAGATATAGTGGCTTAAACATTTTGATAAGATACCTGAAGGCAATAGGACTAGTCACTGCTAGTTCCTATACCTCTCATGCCATGTCTTGTAGTTATTCGTCATCGCATTCATTGGTTTTCAATGCAATACCTTTGATGAAGGAATGATGATTATCAGAGTAAAAAAATATTTGTACCTGTAAAATAAATCCAATTAGCAAAGGCAATAAATTATACAGACGTGGCATGGGTAGGCGAGAAGGATATAGATAGCACCCAGAGGTTTATCCTCCTGACGTTCATGTAAACTATGTAATCAGATTAGGAGTTCCCTCCTCCAACTCCTTTTCACCGAGTTACAACTGGAATGTCAGTTTTTTCCATCCTCCAAATAAATTTATTGAGATGTAATTCCATTTCTATTTTCTATTATAATCAATCTATTATTAGCATCTGATAAATTATTATTAATATTTGATGGATGGGCATTCCTTTGTAATTCCACTAATTTCATTTTCCCCACTTCTAATTACCCTTCTGTGTATTTGGAGTTGGTGGATGAAGTAATATCGTTGGCATCATCCCTGGAAATATCTTTATTTCATTAACCTTTTCCTGTAAGGAAGTGCTATTGTGTAAAGAGGAGATCTACATTACAGTCAAGGCTATATCCACGTTTATTCCAGTCTCCGACGGTTGGTTTATCCGGTTTAATTTTGTTTAAATAATATTTCAACTGTTAATGATTAATGAGCAGACTTATAATTTATATCTCGTTTATTATCAAATCAATGTAGTAATTTGGCTTGTGCTTAAACAATCTTATAAAAAGCGTGTGTTTACATCGAGACCCTTCCGTACATTACTCCGGGTACCCCGATTGTATTTTAAAATTGTATTTAATTAGTGTGGAACAAAGGGGATGAAAATGTGAGATATTTCTGGTTATCAATCAACATATGTATTTCTGTTAAGGCCATGTAAAATCCCTGAGGGGGCAATCGAGTCAGTAGGTGTTAGTTTAAATAATTATTTGATTATATTTCATAAAAGCAAATTATAGGGTCACATATAATAGGAAATAAGTTGCTCTGATATCTGATGACTGGGTTGGAAGTTTTGCGGCCGAGGTTACTTCCGCATCCTATTGCCGCTTCCCTCGCCTTGGTGTGAGGTGGGTAAAATGGTGAAAACTATGAAATCTCTTTGTCCTGTGTTCATGAAGAAGGTTGCTTCTCCCTTAGAGGCTGGCCAGCATGTCCTGGACTCTGGCGTGATGGTGGGGGGAGACCAGTGGTTGCATAGTGCATGGTTTGGGGCGGCATTGAAGTTGCGGCGTCTTCGGGCTCTTCTGGTACGCCCTTTTAAGGGGGTTATAGGAAAATGAGACTCCTGACCCCGATTATATATAAAATAGAAAAGGAGCCGGAAATTTCGAATTATGTAAATCCGACAGCTTACATTAATCAATTTTAACTATTAAGACTCAGAAGGTCTTTTGTTTTATGGATTCAAATCTTATATAATTGAAGTATCAATTATTTTGTAGTGTGCTGCGTTGACTAGCTTGAATTTTAAGATTTTTATTGCTATATATTTTTTTTTTCATACCCTCCTGTAAAGATTTTAGTGGGTATTTGGTACGTACATATAGGAGCTATATGTATAGCTGGGTGTTAAGGATACCTTGGATTACCTTTTGGCATCATAAGGTTAGGTGAGGGGTCCAATGAAGGTTGTAACTTGGTTGGCTTATGGTAGTGGATTATTGGAACTGGGAGGGGCCGTTCTGCTGGTTGAATGGTGAAAATTTAGACCTCAGACTTGAAGAGTCTAAGGCCTTCCCTCGTCTAGGACGTCAACTAAGGGAACCATGCTCTGCCACCTCCCAGGTCGTGGTGGAGGGACGATCTCCCTGAAAAGTGGGTTGCAGTAGGCCTTCAGCCCATCAAAGAA
>NW_027109068.1:405932-413452 GCF_000696795.3 Halyomorpha halys
AAAAAGAAATGAATGACATTCAACTCGAGGAAGCAAACAATATAATAAGGGATGAAGAAAACTATATTGAAGATGTGACAGATCAAGTACAGTCCTATGAAGAGCCCCACTTAAGTCCCTCAACTTCATAACAGCCAGTTAGTCCTAAAGAAAAACTGATGGTGGTATATCCAGTCATTTTAACTAGAATTCTAACACATACACAATTAATGACATACAAAAATAATTCACAAGGGAAGAAAAAGGAAAAATCAAAACAATGAAAGAAGAGAATTTTAAGGAAAAAAATAAAAGGAATTGAGACAGTTTTTGTATATAAATAAACCAACCCCGGTTTATATTTCATAGCAAATGAACGTTAACAAAATTTTACAACAGGCAATAGTATTTATGATTATACAGTGATGAAACCGTGTATATATAATTAATCTTATCAATCTTAGATGGTTAGATAGGAAGGTATTTAAAAACAATTAATGGTTAATAAACAAATTACAACTAGTAGGTTAAAAGGATATATTTTTTTCTTCAGTGACAAGGTAAAGACAATTAATAGAAAAAAAAAATCAGGTTCCTTCTAAATGGAAATTTCGATCAATGGTATGAAATCTAAACTTTTAAATTATTGTGAGTCTAAGGTGTATATTAAATTATAATATTTGTTAAGACAATTACGTACTAGAGCTCACTAGAACATATACATTGAACACAAAAATATACTCGTAGAACTGAGATAGCAATGACCATCATAGTCCTATATTCTGACGATTCCTGTACAGAAATGAGAGTGAGATTCTTCTGAGTTCAGCAATGAGTGAACAGTCAATGAAAATTTATTATATGATTTTTTTAGTATTTAAAACATTTTAACATTTTAGTTACAATTAATGAAATAATTTTAATGTAAATAAGTACGATTTTTACGAATAGTATTTAATTAATTAGTTGTTCTACTCAATTATAACTTAAATTTACTCAGCTTATAATATAAATTGGGATAGCTTAGTGAGTTAGACGCCCTACTAATAATTCCAAGGACCCGATTTCGAATCCGGCTGTGGAAAATAATTATTCTGTAACTGTAGCCGTGAGTAAACACTGTTGCTTCGAGAACCCTCTAGGGGTCCACCCAGTTTTTATAAAGAGAGTTATCCATTAATTGCGGATCACTTAAGCAAGGCCATAAAAAAATCACCTCCTTTCACAGCCGTTGTTAGCACAATTGCACGCTAGATTTAATAATAACAGGGAATGAAGTTTTAATTTTGTTTATTTTTAATAATAAAGGCGAAGATTCTTGAGCAACAATGATATTGAGATTCTCAGGAACTGATTGAACAGAATGAAAATTTATTGGATGATTTTTTGAATATTCAAAACATTTTGAATGAGATTGTGTGAAGGGTAAGAGACGGCTCGTGGTTCTTCCTTTAACACAATACATAACTGTCGTGCGGGTTTAATATACATTATGCGCCGATATTAAGAATTTGTATGCTCTTACAGCAAACTAATCATGCTTTAATTAAATAATTAAATTAATAAATTTGAAAATTAGATTAATTATTTATTATATGATTAAAAGGATTTAGTGAATGACATAATTTCTTCCTTATTAAAAAACAATAGTTTATTTAATATCATCAGCAACGTTTCGGGAGATTTCCCCCATCTTCAGGCTGCTGTTAACAAAAACTATATATTACATATAACTTTCTCCTATTAGTCATTCTTGCTAATATATTACAATATTATTGTCATTTAATGAGTAAAATTTGCTACTGGTCATACATTTTAGGAGAATAATTACCTTAATTATATGATGTTTGAGCGTGGTTCATTTTCTTAGTAACATACACAACTTTGATCCATATTATTCTCATTGGAGGGTTTTTTAAGAATAAAAGTTGAGAGCAATATGAATCAAAATTGTGTATGTTAATAAGAAAATTTTAAAATCTTAAATTTCCAAACAATTTTGACCGGATTTCTCAACTATATTAAAGCCCACGTTTTATAACCATATTTAACAGCTATGAATTTTAATCTAAAAATACTTTTATACACTAGGACTTTGGCGTATTATGACAGTTCCTTTGATTTTATTGTTTTTACTAGAGCATGCTTGCATTTTAGTTTTGTTTATACGCTCATTTCCAGGTATTTTAATTATCTGCCAACGTTTTAATTTTAAAGCGACATTGATTGATTTATACGGATTAATTTATTGCGATATTATTTCTTGCGAACACTTCATGTTTAGGATCTTTTTTTTATTACTCCTCAGGGCAAGTTGTATTTCCGTTGTTGTATGTCTTTTCTAATCCCTGAGTCGATCCTGCCAATTGCGATAATGTACGAGTTCCTTCGTCTCATTGGAAATTAGTCCAACCTCTCACTGCAAAGGTCGTAGGTTACTTAGAACAATATTTTAATATCATAATTTTTTTTTATTTATGAAGCTTTAAAAAAATTCAATACAATAAATATAGATTATAAGGGACCCCTAAAGCCTCGGGACCGTTAGTAAAGTTGCCCCCCTATACCTCGCCGTACCTACGTCCGTGACAAGGCTTGGCTTACTATTTAGAGATATATTTTTCTTAAAAGCTATAATTATTTTTTCTTTCTTTGGTGGCATTTCCTCTTTCTAAAATCACTCTCTCTTTCCTCTTTACAATCATTCCACATTATTTAGCTCTAAATTTTTTTGAAAGTTACGCAATATTAATTTTTATTTATGTAAGTTACGTAAGCTTATTGTACATTTTGAACATTTTTTTTCTTTTACGGTTCTTTCAGCTCTTTAAGAAATTGAGTCTATTTGCTATACAAAGCTATAAAAAACCGGTCGTAAGGCTCTTTTTATGACTTAGAAACTGTATAATGTGCGGGTATAAAAACTACTTTAACAGATTTCATTTGTTAAAATAACAAGTGCTTCTTCTATTTTAATTTACTGGTGAATTGTATAACATTAGTTATTATGCTTACTATATTTATGAATCTGAATTGTAAAAAATAAGCATTAAATGCACTAGGAGTTGTAAATGAATAGTAAATAACTTTTTTTCTGGTACCCTTTTTATTTTTTAAACTATTCTATTCCTTATTCAACTAGTCTAAAATAATACTTAGCGATTTTTAAACTCAAAATTAACATGGAAGTAGAAGATGAAAGAAGCAAATCCTTCAGATGAGCTTTGAGAAATGGTAAGCTGTATAAAATCTGCGAGTCCATTACAGTTGAGATTTCAATATCAAAGCCAAGTTGAAACCCTCACACCTGAGCAAACAAATTAGTCCAACCTTCCCGCTATATTGATCCAACGGTCTAACCCCAACTTTAAAACAAATACTTGGAATATTCTTCCTTAAATGATAATGAATAAAGTTAGGATCCGTCAAATTACAGTTAGAACTCCCGACTAGTAAATTTCATTTATCATTTCAAATCTCAATAAAATATGATTGAGGATCTTCCATTGTTGAACTTTCAGTGTAGTAACTCGAAATGTTCAACAAAATTATCTCCTAATACTAAAAAATAAAATTGATAAAACTGAATAAGTTGATTTAATTTTAAAGAATATCATTCGATCTTTTGATTATAACAAAGATCAGCCAATTGATTGTATTAAATTACTGAGATAAATTGGTATAAGAACTTTTTAGTCAAAATTAACACTTAATTTATATTATTAAAAAAAATAAAACCAGTACAATCTCAATCCTTGAAGAGTAGGCGGTTCGGTATTTTATAAGGTTTTATACCCCGTTAAAGTTACTGAGTCATAAAAAGAGCCTTTAATTAAAGTACATTTTATTCTTATTTCTTTATATTTTCATTTTAAAAAATATTCTCATAGTAGTTAATGATTAATTTTATTAATGTGCATTAAGTATAAAAATAGTACATATCAGCGCAGAATGTATATTAAACCCGCACGACAGGTAAGTATTGCGCTAACGGCAGAGCCTCACCCTTCACGCAACCTGATTTAAAATGTTTTGGATATTTAGAAAATCATCCAATAAATTTTCAGTCTCTGTTCTATCACTTCCTGAAAATTTCAATTTAATTTTCTATCGGAATCTTCGTCTTTATTAATTAAAAAAAATAATAATAAACAAAATTAAAACTCCATTCGCCGTTAATATTAAATGAAACGGATTTTCGCCCTCACCGAGTCGGACTTTCCCTGTTTGATGGAAGAAGAGAATTATCCCTTCATCAGGGAGTTCATTTACGGGTGGAAGGAGGTGGTGGGCCCCACTCATTTCACAATGGGAAGGACTTGACCGTCCGATATCGGCGAGCCACCAGAAGAGGAGGAATCTGACCCAGACTGAGACCAGGAGGGTTGGACCAGACGGATGCAGTGGACAAGCTGCAGCTCCATCAGTAAGGCGCTAAACCTAGTGCTGGGTTGCAACACAGTAAAAAAATTACTAATTAATAAAAGAATAAAAAAAAAAAGAATTGGTGATCTTCCGGAGCAGTTGCATGCGCAAACCCAAGTGCGCTACACCACTACTGCCGCACCCCGTATGCCAGAAATGGCAAGGGAGAGGGATTAAAATATATATATATGTATTAAATGAAACGTTCATTGAAAATGATATTTCAAATGTTCTAGCAATAAAAGGCCAAGTATTTAAGCAAGTCTGCCCAGCTCACTACAAAATACTTGATAACTCAATTAGAGCAAACGGATGTACAAGAAGTTGATTCGTTTATGATCACGCTCAAACAATACCCAATAAACGGTACACTGTGGACCCTAGGAGGACTCTCAAAGCCACGGTGTTGACTCACGGCTATAATTACAGAATAAATAATTATTTGCCACAGCCGATTCGAACCCATGTCCATGTGAGGAGTTATTCGTGTGGCGACTAGCACACTGAGCTACCTCGCTACTCCTATAAACTGAGGAGATTTAAGTTTAAATAATTAGAGTAACTACTCAATTAAATAATCTTCACAAAAATTTAATTAGTTGTTTCTAATAAGGACCCCATAGAAATATTACTTCTTTTATATTTTTTCTAAACTTTATGTAATAAAGTTTATACCCTATATTTCTAGTGTAGTACCTTTATGATGAAATTAGATAAGTGACAGTGGTTATTATAAAATCAAAATAAGGCAATAAATTAAAGAAAATAACTATAAAAAAATGTCTAAATCTCATAAATATGTTAAACTTATTTAAGTAGTGTTATTTATTGATGTCTTGCATTAACAATAACAAAAATTAATAAATTTTAATTAATTAATATGGTTAAATTTTAGCTTTCTTTGAATAACACAACTATATAAAATATATTTAAATAAATAGATAAGGCAACAACGTAACTTTACACACCAACCTTCTCATGCCAACAGTTAATGAATACATTCGGACTAACGACAAAAGATACTATGACAAATAGCTCGGACATTTCAACACACTTATAAATGCTATGTCCACCACTATCGTGAATATTATTATAATTATTACATAGTCATGCCGTAGAAAACTGAATAGGAGCTGAATGAGGAATCTACTAAAAATTAAATTACAGCTGGAGGAAGTGCCGTTGGGTACTAATCTACCTTATGTCTATCATACTATATTTTCCGAAGTTAACTTTGATGTATTTCGATGTTTAATGTTTTTACGAGATGTTTAAACATCTTATTCACTGGTTTTCGGTGTATATTATGATACGCAGTTAAAACAATTAAATAAATAATAGTTTTGGGGCTTATTATTCGAAGGTGATTATATAATTTTCTGTTTTGTTTTTTTCTGTTTCGGTAATTAATTTGCTTCCTTACTTCAAATTGTTTATTTGAATAATTTTACAACAATAAACTAACATTGCCGACGTTTCGGAAGGTAAATCTTCAAGAGCCTGTTTATTTGTAATTATAAAATAGTTACAAAGTTTTTATTTTTTACATTTAAAGTTACTGAACTATAGCCAAATTTTCTTTTCTTAATATTTTATTTTGATATTCGGGTTAATTTTTATACCTTCCAAATTTTTTTCTGGTTAATTTTGTTCAATTTCAGCTTGAAATTTTGTCATTTTATAAAAATAAAAAAAAAAATTTACGAAAATATACCTACAATTAATGAAATAAAGACTTTGAAATTGGAAGGCTAATTAATTCCTGAAATAAAGCAAAAAACAATAAATCAATAATACTATAATTATAACATTATCAATATAATTAATATTGATATATAAGTTTACAAAATATGGATTGACTATGGAGTAAGTTACAGGAATAGAAGTTAGGAATCTTTTCACCAGAAACATGAAGAAAATTCGACATCAGAAATTTTTTCAGGTTATAACCTAAAGGTTAATTTAAAAAATGTCTCACTAATTTTTTAATGTTATATACTCCACGCAAGAAATTGGCATATTAGCTTGTATTAATTTTTTAGATTCTTTTTTTTTAATGGACATTAATATAAAAATAAAAATTGTTATTTATAGGTTAGTATACTAGAGGGTAGTATACTAAAGGGGATATAGTAATAAATTATCGATATGGTTAGTTTAAAACATTTTAACCACATTAATAATAAATAAGTAATAAAAACTCTTTTTATCATTCCGGTTTGATTTTTCATTTCCTGTTTACTGTTCTAGTTTTATCAGCTTCCTCTTGTTTCAAATGCAATCTTCGTTCCACTGCTATAATCTTCACTCTAAACCAGCACTTATCTGGAGAAAAAAGTAAATACGAAAGAAGAGATAGGATACGGAGGGATATCAAGGATTGTTTTCAGAGGAAATGAGAAAGACTGTGTAAAGAGAGAAAAAAAAACTCCCTCGGATCTCCTCAAGTCCTTGAGGTTTCAGAGCTTTCCTCTATGTTTACCATGCTGGAAATTTTAAACCAGTTTCGGTATCTTTTCTTCTATATTTTATTTTTAATTAAGAATTTTGTATGACAAATATAATTATAACAACAGACAGAAGCCTTGAATATATTTTTTATGACTCAAGACTTCCACTGAGGGTCTATACGGCTCCAGAATCGGAATATTATCTTAGCTCATTTCTCGGTGCGACCATATTATAAATTTTGACCGACCCAGGTGGAATTCGAACCCACAACCTTCTAAAATAAGCGCTAAAGGACCCTTGCCCCGTTCAGCTATTATGTCCTTAAATGTATAAAATATAAGCATACACTTTATAATTCAATACGGTTTTGTATCATTTTTTTTCAGGAAGAAATAGCTCTTTTTTATTTATTTATTTTGCATGACATTACGAATTGAGCTTTTTCCGACTATCCAGTTCTATTATTTTCCTAAAACAAAAATTATGCACAGCCAACATTTTTTTTTTTAATAAGTATTATATTTGCATTTCTATAATTTTTAAACTTAACTTAAATGTATAAGTTTAAAATATAACCTACTATTTACATTGCTAGTTAATTATGAACTATTTTATATCAATTTATTTTAAATATAAATAATCAGTTTTAATCTTACCAGATTTTA
>NW_027109068.1:414071-417715 GCF_000696795.3 Halyomorpha halys
AGTAATTATGGTTGAACATGTCAATGTTTAAAGTATAAACTAATTACAAATAATTTGAAATATATTTTAATATTTACACAGCCGGTTAACTATTTTATATCAATTTATTTTAAATATAAATAATCAGTTTTAATCTTACAGCTTTATTGTTATGTTTCTTTTCAAGACTTTCTTTTATACCCTTTATCCACTTCTTTATTCTTTATATCGGAAATCAGCTTGCAAGTAAATTATGTTAAAACATATATGATTTATATTATATTCATTAAAATATATGATTGATAATAAGCTGAAAAATCAACCCTGACGATATGGTCTGTTAGGACTGTAAATTGTAACCGAAAGTAAACAGTTTCAAATACCTCGGCTCTAGAATAACATCAATAAATGGTCAACGGACTGAGATAGACCACCGAATAACAAAAATCCTTCTTCTTTCTGTCAATAATACTGAAATCCCAAAAAATCTGAAGCTAATGGTATACAATGCAATAATATAAAGTCAGCTCTGATATACGGTTGTGAGACCTGAGATCTAACAGGTATCCTAAAAAGCAGAATCACGAGATTTGAACGGAAAGTCCTCTGTACAATTGCAGAATTGATCTGTTATTAGAGCATTAACTCATGGAGGAGAACTAACAATGAACTGTTTTCAAAGATTGGTCAATCAATATCTCATGATGTGAAGGCAAGGGGATAAAATAGGCGGGACATGTGGCTCGAGGCATTCTATCAGGACACCTTTTCACAACAATGAATACCAGTATAGTAGGTAAGAAACCACGTAGGAGACCGGAAACGAGACAGATAGGCAGAATGAACAAAGATGTGGATGAGCTGCATGGAGAAAACTGGAAAGTACTAGTTAAGATAGGCAGGCCTAGAGAAGATGGTTTGAGTGGCCAAAGCATCTACAAAGTCAGTAAAGCCAATTGAAAAAAAAATACATAAAATTGTAAGAAAAGCTGTTCGTGAGTAAAAGATACAACCCAATTATTAATTCAAACCTTCAACAAAAATTATCGGTATCGAGATAATATCGATTATATATTTCAAATATTTTTTCCATGAATAATTAATTCATATTTTTATCGTCTAAATTGATCATAACAAATGTCTTTCCCTTCGTAGCCATTTAGGAAACTGAAGTTCATTAAATATAGGCCATGAAACTTCATTAGAAGGCTCCAATGCGGGGGGGGGGGAGGACCGAACCCGGACTGATCAATATTGATGAGAAGGATAATTAATATCAGGGGCAAATATAATTTAGTATCTAATAAATCAGTTTTATCCTTCCTTCCTAACGATTTAGAAAATAAATAGCTACCGTGATCTACAGCGCAAAATAAATTTTACAATATTTCTTGGCTACAATGTTTAATATTCACGCTACGTTCTATACCAACAGCATTTGTTCATAAATCAAATGATCAGATGCGTGAAGGTCGTTCAGCGAAAAATATTGAATATTATTTATTTTCAAATAACCTTGATCCAGTAATGGCTAAATGTATTATGACTTACAACGCATTGGTTTCTGCTGCAAGTACTTGTTATACTGTTATATGAGTAATTATGGTTGAACATGTCAATGTTTAAAGTCACATGTTTAATAAAAATAATTTAAAAAAAAATTCAAAACATTTTGAAACATATCAAAAGAAACTAAAGTTCATAAAGAACTTTATTTCAACAAAAGTACCTAAACATCATACAAAAAGACTATTATTATGTCTTTATTGACATTTACAATTGTATATAATGACAAATCTAGTAATTTGATGTAACATCATAATGGCTATGGTAATAATGATTTAGGCATGAAGAGAACCATCCATTGTAGCACTTTAATTTAAAATAAAATCCTAATTTTAATATAACAGATTCTACATGTATTTTCCAATTTTCTTTATTTAGTTGAGTCATTAAGTTATCAAATCGCTTATATATAACCATGTCCATTTTATAAATATATTTAATCATCCTTAATAACTATTCCATTTTACAAATTAACAGTTCTTTAAGTCAACAATGCTAAATTGTGAGTAAAGAATCGTAAGTTTATAATATATTATTGTCGTTAAGGTCGAATTTTTTTTTTAAAAATGAATGATATAATCAATAAGGAATTTTATAACTTGATGATCGGAGTAAAGACCTTGAAACATAAAAATTAATAAATTATTCATTAATAATAAAGTATATATATTATTAATAAATACGATCTTTGTATGTACGGACATCTAAATAGACGTACAGATTACGGAAAAAACACATTTCTTATTCATTTTCGACCAGTAAAATATCTCACACATTATGAACAGAACCAAGAATTTTTTACAAAGCTATTCGTTTTAATTAATTTTTTAAACACTTGGTTAAACATATACACTAATTAATGTACTCAGGTGGGTTTAACCAGATTTTATTTTGCATAGTCATGATAAATCTTTACTTATTAATATTCATATGGTTACGGTTATATATTAGAGAAGTAGGAAAGCCCTTTGGATTTTATTAATATATAAACAATAAAATTGATAATTTTATATCACTGCTCTGGTCAAGTTGGTAAGAACACTTGTTTGCTCATTGTCCATTTCTATTGTTTTCCTAAAGTAAAGATAACGCTCAATTAACAGTTTTATAAAAATAATTACAATTAAATTTAAATAAATATTTTAAAAATTAATTACAAATAGTTTGAAATATATTTTAATATTTACACATTCATTAAACTATTTTATATCAATTTATTTTTCAAATTATTTTCGATATTATGCCAAAAATTAATAGTAATTATTCTTAGTTTTTTCTAACACTATCTTGTTTGATGGACACATGTCAACTCACTCAAAGTAATTTTTAATATTCAATTCTGAATTTATGTCGATACTGACTGTAGTTAAGATGAAAAAAACAACAGGTTGTTGAGAAGATTTTTGAACTTAAAACGTACTAGTCTGGCCCAAAAAGAAGTTTTTAGTCCCAGCACCCTCACCGAGTAATGGAACAGGCTGCGACTGAGTTGGGAGACACGTTGGGATGTTAAGCCCAAGTCTGATAGCTACGGGATTAGAAATTTAGGCAATAACGCGATATTGTTTATTGGTTTTCCAAAAGTAATGTGTAATCTTGAACAATAATTGTTATGAATTGCTTGTTGATATTACAGCGTTACATTTATATGCTAATGAAAATGCATGATAAAAGGTTAATATGTATCCTCGCTTCTATATCCCAAATAATATTCATAACCATCTGAATATGGAGCAGATATCGTAAATGGAATACTTTCCGAAGTAGCTCTTGAATCCCAAAACAAATATTTGCTAATATATCGAGGTAACAGTAACAAGAAATTAACGTTTTCCTTCCATGATTCGAAAATCTGCACCATCTAAACTTTCTAAAACATCTTTAATGTTTCTTTTTAAACAATTTTGATCTCTTTTCTCTCAACTTTATTCTTTTTAACATCCGACGTTTCGACCTCTCAGGTCATTCTCAAGGATTCCTACAAACAGCTCCTTTTAATTACTTTTATAACAAATTTCCTTCACTTACATACTGATTTCTTTGGTCTTACCTTATTCTGTCTGTATTCCTTTTCTTTCCTTAAATTCATTAATGCCGGC
>NW_027109068.1:421735-422213 GCF_000696795.3 Halyomorpha halys
TAAACAAACCAATTTTTGTAGGAAGATAACCCGGGTGGCGGTCAATTAAGGTTTCAAAACAAAAGTAAAAAACTATTTATTGTTAACCATCGTTTCTAACCGTAAACCCCACTTTGCTTCGTCCGGACTGTCAGATTGAAACAAAGATGACAACTGTAGTCAACATCTTTCACCTAATACCCAAACATCAAGAAATATACTTAATGCAATAGGTCTATCAATAAATCTTCACAAAAATATGTATTTTCGGCCCCTCCGACTTTTTAATTTTTAATTTTAGGTGCGCTAGGAGAGAAAAACTTAATAAAAATTATTAATAAAAAAAGTGTGCTGCACAGCTGTAATGGGTTGTAATGTACACAGCATACTTATATCTAGTAAGAATTGTTTTTTCAATTCTTATAATGTATAGGAATAGTACGGTAAATTTATAATATATAATAGTAATATATGAGTTTTTGTTTTAGCAGTCTTGTTA
>NW_027109068.1:422869-426055 GCF_000696795.3 Halyomorpha halys
ATAAAAACGGTTATAAATATATATAAATCAAGTAACAAATAGATATAAAGAGTAAAAAATAGATATAAAAAAGTAATAAATATTAAAAATATCTTCTTCTTTTTTTGGTAAGACCAACCATGAGTGAGTATTGTTCAATCATATACTTGAAAAAATCCCAGGTGGGGCCGGAGCATGAACTCACAGCTTTTGGGTTGGTAGTCAGGCGTGTTACCACGCTGCTACCGTCACCTATATTAAAAATGTATACAAATAAATAAAATATGCAATACATGCATGCCATCCTTCCTCTGGTGGATGGAGATGATCTCTATTCTTATCTCTTTACATACATGTGATGGTGGATGATTCCCAGGGAGTCAAGAATTATATTTTCTGCCACTAATTAACTAAAATTGGCTCTATATGATTTCTTGATTAAACAGTATTTATTTAAATCATTTAATGAGTAGTATTATGAAGTTATCAATTGTTATTCATATAAGGAATGAATATTTACTGGGAGCTGAATAATTTTTGTTGTATCTCACTGTATGTATATGTATATAACGCTACTACGTAGCTAGATGTTTTAAATGTAGCAAATATAGAGAAAATATATAAACATATTTTTCGGGGTTTTTAGGTCCATTTATACATCCGCCCCTTGAGGAATAAGAATATATCAGGGAAGGTTGAAAAACGACCCTAATCTTTCAACTTTCATAATATTTACTCTCTCGCATAAAGTTTATATTTCTCCAAGGTACTGGGGATCTTATATATCAGCTGAGGATAACATAACACAGCCAAAATTATTACTTTGGTTATTAAATTTCATGTTTCATTTTTATTCTTGTATACTGTATTTAATTTTAAACTTTGTAATATATAATATTGTTTTGTAAATGTATTTTGATTAATTTGCTTATGAAAAATATTATATAACGGATATGAAATATGATAAAAAAAAATTATGTACTTCTTTTAAGGATTCAGAACCTATCAACGCTTTGTTATAGACATTAATAACATGATAAAATGAAATAACATAATTAAATATTCAGTGGTTGTGGAACTAATGAACCTGCATGCCATAGATTAGCTAAACTCTTATTATTTTTTCTAACGTACTTTGATTAAAAAAAAATGTTTTAATATTCATATAAATTGGGCGCCAATTTCTCTATTTAAATGTGAAGATAAAATAAAATATAAGATAAAATTGGCTGTCCAAATTTATAAAAATCATTATAATACTACTTAATAAATACTTGGTTTGTTGTCAGGTGTCGTATTTAAATCATCCTCAATTATTGTTACAAAATAAAATAATAATTTAATCTGAAAACCAAGAGAAGAAATAGTGGGAGTCTACGAGGATGTGTGCTGTATCCTTTACAGCTGTGAGTGGTCGCTGACTGTTAATAAAGCAACTGGTTTTTATATGCAAGATTAGGTGATATTTTTGTATTGATAGTGGGAAATGTTTCGAAGGCAATCTGTTCATGCTAAATTCAATGAATAATTTGTAAATAGTTTTAGTATTTAATTTAATTACATTTGTTTTTATTTGTGTTATTTCCTTTAGAAGTTTATTTTAATTTTAGTGGAAAAATATGCATTTATATTTTGTATTATAATATTCCAATGTTAGAAACATATAATTGGAACGATAGCAGTTTGCTATGAACGATCAGAAAAATATTTATATTTATGTAGGACTAAAAAATCAAGATCTAAGAAGGAATAATCTATTAAAGTGTATCATAGGTTAAGACTAGGAGAATTGATCATAGTATTTACATGTTTCGCCTTACGGACTTGAAATATGTAAATTGAAGGGAGCAACTGCCTTTGGAGACTCTAGGCGGAAATTCAAGTGGTTGAATTTGAATATTGAACTTGAGTGGTTGGGTGGTTAATTACGAAACATGTTGATGGGAAAAGTTAATGGATTTTGGAAAGCAGTCTCCAAAGCCATACTCAATCAAAATCACACTGACAGAGATAAATCACAAAGGTGGAGTGGGTAAACTTCCTGGTTAAAATACTAAGTTCTTGTAAAAAAAAAAAAGAAAAGAAAAACGTGATTTAATATGCCTTCTCAAATATGCTGTATTCAGCAGGAGTCACTTTAGAGGCAGGAAGATGTTTTAAGGACAGCTGGTTAACTGTTTCTGAAGAAATCTATTTCGTTTTTGGTTTATTAATTAATACAACTAGGTTTGAACTCAGTTTCTTTTAACACACATTTTTCCTTCAACAAAGAAATTTTTAATTTTCTTCTGGTTTTGTAAAAATAATAAACAAGAAATTAATAATTAATTTAAAAATAATTATAAATTTCGTTGTTTAATCCTTAGGTTTGAATTCTAACCTCTATCGGTTGGAAATTTTTAATATTCTAGTCTTGTGAAAAGAAAAACTATACAGTAGATTTTAGATTTAGATAATAATAGTCAGTATTTAAAAAAAAAAATGTATCCCATCCCAAAAAAATGTAAGCACCTTCTTCCTTCAACAAAGAATTTTTTTTATTTGATTCTGATTTTGTAAACAAAATGAAAAAGACATTTATAATTAATTTAATAATAATAGTAAATTTCGGTGTTTTAACAAAATGTATTAATCCTCAGTCCGAAAAAAATTTACTAAACCACAGTATACGAATAATCTTCACATTTGATTCATGAAGTATTTCAGCTTCAGTACTCAACGAATTAGGAACCAGCTAGTTAACTGTCTCTAATGAAATTTGTTTCTATTTTTGGTTTATTAGTTAAATATTTTTGCTAAATAATTAACTAGGTTTAAACTTTAACCGTTTCTTTTCATAATGGCCATACCTTCATCGGCTGGAAATTTTTAATATTGTAGTGTTTTGAAAATAAAAAAAACTTATAGTTGATATTTAACTTAGATAATAAGTAATGTTTTTTTACAAAATTTAATTATCCCCAGTCCTAAATAAAAAAAAAATTACTAACCCAAAATATTCGAATAATCGAAAAGTTGACTAATTAGAAATTGTTGTTGTGACCTGGGCAGAATAGCCTGCATGAAGTTGAGTGTTTAAATATTTTTAGTTCCAAAATTGCATTAAGATGTCCCTGAGGATGGCCGGATTGGCCAAAACGTCGGTGATAAATAAAAAAAATAAATTGTGTTCAGACAAAAATGGAAAAAAATTGAATTATTTATTTT
>NW_027109068.1:427434-430526 GCF_000696795.3 Halyomorpha halys
ATTTTACGGTGTTTTGAAATGTGTTATATATCGCTTGTTTGATAATATAAATCCCCTTAAATTTTTTATAATTGTTTTTTAAAAAATCGATATTTATTCTTAAACTACGTTTTAAAATTAAATTTTTTTTTTCTATCGCAATTATTGTTTTGACATACATCATTTCGACATAAAAATACGCTAGGCTTATCTACTCAGTATGTGTTATTTTAATTTACTTCTTGTTTTAGTGTTCTTTGTGTTTTAAACAATTATATATTATGATTTATATTCCTCATCGTTCTTGTGCAGTACCTGATGGCAAAAATGCTGCTAAAAAGACTTCAAAAAAGTTTATCCAAGTGCTAAAAGATGCCTAAACTAGAAAAAGTTGGTTAAAGCTGGCTAGAAGGGATCCAAAATTATTATCGAATCTAAATAATAGAGTATATTTTCGTAAAGATCACTTCAATGTAAGTATAATGGAAGAAACAAAATGTATTAGAGGTTATATTTATTCTGAAAGACTAATTAGCCTGCTGGAAAATGATATGAAAAAATATGTTTGATACAAAATAATAGGTTCAGTGCATAAAATAACGAAAGCAGACAGCAGAAAATCTATGTTTCATAGTCAATCTGATAGAAAATAGATGTTCACACTACAGTATTTGTATATGGAATTATCAGTATAAGGAATATTGTTAGAAACTGAGCATCAGAAACACTCATAATATTTTTAGTAAATAATCTGCAGTTTAGAATATATTTGCTCTGATGTTTTAACATTTCTAATTTTACAGGTGTCCCTCAAGGTTATATCCTGGCCCCACTTCTGTACGTCATATTCACAAATGACAAAAACTAACTGCGACGTATGCAGACGACAATGCTATAATTTCGAGAAACACAGAATCTTTATAGGCCACAATCCAACATAGTCTAAGCAATATGGAAAATTAAGATTAACCACGACAAGTCACATCATGTCACATTTACTCTACGATACAAAAAATGCCCTTCAGTTTACATTGACAATCACCCTATACCGCACAAACACTGTAACTTATTTAGGACTTACCTATAACAGAAGGTTGACATGGGTCCCAAACGTCATGACAAAACGTAAAACGCTAAATTTCCGATTGAGACAATTATATTTTCTACTACACAGACGTTCTAAATTATCGCTCAGACAGAAACTACATTTCTATACAACTACTTAGTAAAACCCAAAGGGATTTACGCCTGCCAAATTTATGGACCTGCTAAAAAGAAACAGATTCAAAAAATACAAACTTTTCAATCACAATTTTTAAGACTGGCAACGAACTGATCACCCCACGTTTCAAACGAGACCATTTACACCGACTTATGCATTCTGACTACAACGGACCATAATACGCCAAAATGTCCATGTACATTTCAATAGATTTATATGATAGATGGCAACACATAACATCCCTGACGTAACTCGACGTAGGCTGAAGAGGAGTTGGCAGCGAGACCTCCTAATGTAATAAAATAATTTGCTTAACGTCAGGACGATGCACCACTCCGTGCTATCCCCATCATGCCATGCCTGGATAGAATATCTAATTTGCTGGTTGTAAAGTACATTTACAGGTGCAAATAAAAAAAATGAAAAAAAAAATTATAAACTCTGTAGAACAGAAATTCGAGTTTTTTTAGGTGAAAAATTTCGCTAACATTAAAGAATCAATTATAGGCAAATTTGTACTTTCTACTTTCTTAAAACCGTATTCTATGATTTAAAAAAAAAAAAAAAAAAAGGAATGCAAAATATTTGAATAGAAAAATATGTAATAATTTAAAAACTACCAAGAAGTACGAATCGCTAAATTAGTGTTACTTGTTTACATCTAAATGATGTAATATATGAAACCATCATTTTCCACCACCGTTTTCCTTTTTGTTGGTACACAAATTAAAAATCCCAGTTTTTAAACTAAACTTAATTTTGTCTCTATATCGATTAAAACATAGATGATTGGGTTTATGAATCGAACAACTATATTATTATTAACATTATTTCATTTTTTTTCCATGTCGCCAAATAAATTATTGGGCGTGGACTGTTTTCATTCAGTGGCGGTCCCACAAAATGAAAAAATTTGACGCCCAACCATGGTCCAGGGACCAATAGGAGTCTTAGCCGAAAAAAAGTTATAATCAAAAGTAGTAAATATATAAAGTAAACAAATACTGTATATAAAAGAAATAATTAAAATATTTGCTCTTTAAAATCGAGCATTAGCTTAAATTAATAAAAATATGTTTGGTGTCATTATAATTGTATCATCTATAAGTGTTCAATATAATAATAAAGGCAATATTTTAATGGATTAATACAATAATATTAGTAAAAAGGTTATTGTTATTAATATCACATTATAAAAACAAAAAAAAATAAAATAAACATTTAATAAACTACATAAACTAGCTGTTTAAATAGCAGAATTGTAAATTACTTGTAATTAATTTTTAAATTATTGACTGGCAAGCACACAATTGAAGCAAAAAGTTGAGTCCCGAAGAAAAGTTGTTCCACTCCGATAAGTCATAGGGAGATAGTTTGCTGTCAAGATGTGTAGGTCGCTGCTCCGCTATAAACATCGCTGCTACTCTCAAACTGGTCAAAAGTTGGTGAGCTCACGTCTATACTAGCTCAAAAACCAAGATAACCACCCTGGCTCTTATTGAGGCCAGGCAGGGTCTGGTTGTTGTAACTATACGAGCCAACTAATTAGCAACAACACATATTACAGTTAAATGCCAGAAAAGCTCTTGTTCTGGACAGTAATGTTGGCTTAAACACTCAAAATGTCCAAAAAAAAAATCGAACTGAAAGCAGACAGGGCTGGATGGACACTATAATGGCCACTAATTAGCAGGAACTTCAAAGAAAGATGGTTGGCCTGTTGCTAGGCGACGCCTTAGGAACGGTTTGACAACCCTTAGCAGCTGTTTCTTTATACTTAATTATAAAAAAAAAATATATAAATACATATCTTTCTTTTCAAACAAGCAAATTCTAATGAAAACAATTTACCTAAAAATATATGTAACTAAACTAAAAACAACTACTAATT
>NW_027109068.1:431426-435192 GCF_000696795.3 Halyomorpha halys
ATACATATAATTAATAAAATAAATTCACTTATAACGAAAAAATATTTTGAGAAAAATGTAATAACACTTAAAATTAAATCTGTACACACCATGAAGGGTCAGGGATGGAGTACTTCGTAAAGAAAAACTGTTACTAGACTAACGGTTATGCCAAGAGGTGATTTGGCCATAATCACGCTCGATCGCCTGGTTTTTATCCAATTAAGTCTACCCACTTCATGAGGCTGGGTAGAGAACGGAGGGCTCGAGAACCAACAGGGCTACAATGAAACAGAAAATGATTATCTGCCGCAGCCACCACAGATTCGAATTCGGGTCTTTAGAGTTAGTAGCATAGTGCCTTACTACTGAGATCGGCAGTCTCGTAAAAACAATAATAACAAAAATAAATATCATGTTGGTATCCTGGTATATGCTCTTTTTTACTTTATAATAATGACAGTAATATAAATAAATTAATATAGAACTTATAGCAGGATGTCTTGCACCTGCTTGGGGTCTTTGGGATATAGTTATATTTCCAGCGTGTAAGTTACGACTCGTAACTCGGATTAGAGTTTTATGAACCTTTTTTTTATGAAATCATCTATAAATTCAACTTGCTATTTCTGAAGTAGGTAGGCTGTTTCATTTAAATCAGGGGGAACTCTACCGCGATTGTTTTTGTTTTAAATTAAAAGAAATGGGGCAATATTCACTATTGAACCACTACCTTTCTAAAGACTGTCAATTTAATGCGGTTTGACATATTACAATTTATTTCATTATACAATCAATAACTCATTAGCAGATGTATGTTTCTTCCGCTTTAGGATGAACATTTTTAGGGATGAAACATAAAATAAATACATAAGCGTTTAGTTAAAAATAACAAAAACAATATCCAAATAGTCACAAACTTCTTTATTAAAACACATTACATGTCCAACGTTTCGGCCGATCCGGCCATCATCAAGGACAGTTTTAATTTTAGTATCACAGCCTCACATTGATTTATAAAACATTATAAATATCTCAATACATATCTCAGTATGTAATAGTGTTGTCATAAGTTAATAATAAATAAATCAACATGAGGCTGTGATACTAAAATTAATATTGTATTTGATGATGGCCGAAACGTTGGACATGTAATGTGGTTTATTAAAGAAGGTTAACAATATTTGGATAATTATTATTATTATTTATAAAACTACCAGTCTCGAAAAAGATAGCAAAATATATAAATCAAACTTTAGATTATTTATTGCTCTCTATGCAATTGGTAAAATAAATTTCAAAGACGGGAAAGTATCAAAAACCATAATAGATCATTTTCTGCTTTTTTCTTTTCGAAACATTAATTAAATTTCTTATTAAAATTTATTTATTCAATGTTTTTTACGTTGGCAGAGCAATTTTCTCGACGTTTTGGACGATCCATATTCAGAGGCCTATTTTAACAAATATGTATTTACAAGTTTTTTTCTTTCTTGTATTATAATTTTAAATTATAATCATATTTTAGTTTTAATATTAATCTTTATACCTTATATCGTATTTTGTTTTCTTTGGTTACTTTCTGCACAGTGATTACTATATTCAATTATTAATTAAAAAACTAAAAAGGAATAGATCGCGGTTTACTGCACTTCATGTATTTTAAGTTTATTTCTAAACTTTGACAGGTCTGTTATTAATTAAAGGTACATGATTATAATTTCGTTTCTATTTAGAGTTTTACTGTGTATATATGTACTGTATATATGTTTGTATATAAGTTACAACCTTAGTCAGCTGTTACTTCGATGTCAGCTGACTGAGGAGATCAGCTGATCGACTGTATATAAGAAATGTACCGAACCCAATAAAGCCAGTATGTTACAGCAGTTCAAGCGTAATAGACCTTAATCCTTCTTCTCTTTTTTGACATTTTGCTTTCGCCAATACTTAACTTATAAATAAGATAATATATACTCGTATTTAGAGTATGATAACTATAACTATAACTATAATGTAGTTATTGGAATAAGATAGGTGACCGTATGAAGTAGATTGTAGGAAGATTCCAAGGTACCAAATTGGTAATATTTTGTTACCTTTATAGACCGCAACCCGAACTTTCTTCCTATAATCTACTTTATTCATACTGTCAACTACCTTCTTCCAATAAATGTAGTTTCTTTGAACGGAAGTTTGAGCTCTTATATATCATACAGAAACCTCTATTTATTAGCAGTGCATCCTTAAGTTTTAATCAAGATATCCAAGACAGTATATAGCCCCTTTCATAACGAGCTAACTTTCGACAAAAGATTCTTTAGTGAACCAATGAGTCACTATACACAAAATGTTGTATGAGAAAACGCTCTTTTAATGATATAAGTTAGAGAAATTACAACTAGTAATGTGAACATTTAAAATGAAATGAATATCTTATTGTTTATTCACTTATTCTACAGAACAAAATAGAATATTTTAATGCCATCGAGTACTTTTTGTTAAAACTTTTTTTTTTTTACTTTATTCGTTCGTGTTTTCAGATTGAATACAACCTGCAAAAGTGATATCTAGCGAAATAATGAAAAAATTATTACCTCATGGCTTTACATAATTTCATTTTTTAATTGAGGAGATCCCTCATCCAGCTCCTTTTTAGTCTTTGGTTGTCGGAAATATTCGTGATAGCCCTATCTTGTACTAATTTATTGGTGTCGTGGTAGAGTTTGTCAAAAAATGTCTTGTATGATTTTTTAATATGGTCTTGTACACTAAGTCTGTGTGCAGTGTTCAGTTACTGACGTACTATAGAGATCGTGTAATTTGACTGATTGTGTAGTGTTTTTGACTGAAATGTTTGTATTTTGTTTATATGTTTTTTTTTTGTTTTTTTTTACTGTTCCGTATATTTGTGAGGCATATGTCCAAATGGGTTAAAGTAAGTAGGTGTAGGTGTGAAGTCGCTGTCTTAATTTTAGGGCGGATCATCTGTGAAATAGATAGTAAAGGAGCTTTCAATAAGGCCCTATTTAACGTAAGCCGTGTCTGTCTCACATGAAGACCCCATGTCATCCTTCTATAGATAGGTAAAATATTTTACTGAGTTAGTTTTTGGAATTGGTTTGCTGTCTATGTATACTGGCTGACTTGTAGCGAGATGGAGTGTGAATAAACATTCACAGTTCAGTGAATAAACATTTAGTTTTGTGTTGGGATTTGTCATTGTATAGTGATTTTTCAAAGCTTAAACTGGCCCTGAATTTTTATAAAATAGTTTCGTAGGGTAAATGAAACTTGTATGGAGTCCGTATGTTGAGATTCTTAGAATATGTTGGAAAAATGAACATTTACTATTAACATGTTTGTAAATTTTTTAAAATACAACTCAATAGTAATCAATGCAAATGTAGTTTAAGGTAAGCTCTACTTTAAGTATAGGGAATCATTTTGTATTTTAATTTATTGATATATAAACGTACACATTAGTCAGTTGCTTAGTATACGCTTTGCAATGAGCCCTTTGTAGAATAGGGATTTTTTTTTTTTAATGATTCCCTACTTGGTCATTTCTTACATACGGTGGGTTTTTAGGACCTAACCATGGTGGAGGGTTTTCATATCGTGGGACCGCCACTGTAATAATAGTCTACCGCCAGATCGAATTCGAACGTATACCGCTACAATCACGAGGGAGTCACTAAACTACATCAGCTACAGGCAGTCCGGAAGACAAGAAAGTTGAATCGTTCGCCTTAGCAAACCCGTAACTGCAACAACACCGGTTCAA
>NW_027109068.1:436060-437154 GCF_000696795.3 Halyomorpha halys
TGAAAATATTTTATATTATTAACCTTAAATAATAATTTGTAACGTTATTTATTAAGTTTGCATTCACAATTTCTCTATTATATATTTGGATTACATGAGCATTATTTTCTCCGAAAATATGAGGGTCAAGAATTCAATGTACCACGAAATCTTAAAGTATCCATTCGATTTTGTCACGTGAGAGGTGGTAAAGAGTATAGAAGGATGAGATAAGTACGTAAAGGACTTCAAAGGCTTGTTAAAATTTTGTACGAAATCCTTAACAACTCTCTTTTAACTCTCTCTCCTTTCACTTTTTATTAGAAAGCTGTACTTTTCGTCATGAGAATTATCATTTTCTTCTAAATGATCTTTTACTAATAAAAATTCGCTATTAAATTTTAAATGAAAAAGAAGTGAATTATTTTTTCTTAACCTTAGCTTTATATATAAGATATCGCTCATATATTTTAATAAAATTAATATTCTCATATTTGCAGATATTGTAGTTATAGTTTTTTTCGTAAACTTCTTTATTATTAAATTTATATAATACATACATACACATGCATAATAGAAATGACAAGTGTATAGTAGCATACTTCTGCCTTGGATTGCCTTGTAGAATTGTAAGGTTCGTTTCAGGGTCCAACCAAGGTATTCAAAATCATGCATCTAACGCCAGTGGATTGACTAATTTGATTGGACCCTGCAACGAACCTTACAATGCCAGAAGGCAAAGTAGTATGCTGGTTTCTGACAATCGGCTTATATTACAAACAATTCTAATTGATTAAAATAATTCATAATATAAAGTTTAAATTTTAAAATTAATAAAAAGTTAGTGGGAAGAGGAAATGAGAGTCGGCTAAAAATTAAAGTGGTCATAGAAATCTAAGGGAATAGAAATTGTTGACATTTATGAATACATAGGAGTATTTTAAACCTTTAAAATATTATTCTAAAGAAAAGTTCAGAATACCTACAAATACGCTAAACATGAATAGGTCTAAGATTAGTAGAATCAGTACTTTATTTTTTACAGTCCCACTTTTTTTTATCTGAAAACTATTTGAAGTGAAGAGGTTTAGGTGGACTTATATTGGTTGTTGAGC
>NW_027109068.1:440519-441085 GCF_000696795.3 Halyomorpha halys
GTATTGATCTTTCGAATAAAAAAAAAATTTTGATTACAACTTAATTTTTTGTGTTATTTTTTACAATTTCAAGTTCTATCGGGCTTAAAAAAAAAACCCTATATATGTACTCACTAATAAGCAGAAAATGTCTCATAATTTAAACTCTCGTTACAAACTAATTTGGAATAGAATTTTCAGTATTCATTTAGGGTACCTGGAGTAATGCACGGACAGGCCCTGGTGTTTACAAAAATTGAAAAATTAATAAAAAAGAAACATAAAAATATAGTACACACAAACAAATAAGAATAAAATCCTAACTAAAACTAATTACTGTTTGAGTTTTATTTTATTTATTTTTTCAATCAATCAACGATCTTCCAATTACTAATTTTTAACATATGGGGAAGTACACCAAAAGGATATGTTTCTATATGTTTTTTTCCTTTAAATTATACCAAGTAGGAGGCCCACAAACAGTTTGGGACTAGAATTTGACGTTTTTCGTGGATTTACAATTATTTATAACAGCAGTAAATAAGTGTACATTTAAGTTAATTGTGTATATAGTATTATATCATTAA
>NW_027109069.1:0-1462 GCF_000696795.3 Halyomorpha halys
GATCATATGAGCTATCATGAATGTGGAGGATAAAGGCAATTTTTATGACTTGACGTTAGAGATCTCTATGCCACCTTCTTTTTATACACTAGTGTGTATGAGGTGAGCCATTTTCCAAAAGTATCTGAATCAAAGTATTTCAGTGAGCATTAAGTTTATCGTTTCTATACTGATTTATTAGTCAATTGTGTGTATGAAATATTCAAGTTTTGGCTAAAGATTTTTTTAAGCCTTAGTATATTTCATTGAAAACGTGTTAATTTTGTAGTTAGGGTAGATTAGAATTTTATCGATTAGTGATAATTTTCATCGATTATTTAAAACACAATAATTATCTGATTCCAAATAAAAATATTCTTCTTCTCAATTTGATGTAGAATTTATCGTTATCCAGTGTCAATGAAAGCGATATATTTAAGAAAAAGTTGGCATAGCCTACTGCATAGGCATGGAGCATGACTATGGTTTGCACCAGCTGAATACATTTATATATTAATTTTTTTTTTCTTGATTGCCAATAATATATATTTTAAAGGTTCTAAAGATCAGTCAATAACAAAACAAATATATTGAGGCAACGAATCTCATACGAATTAAAAATTAAAAAAGTTTTATTGGAAAAATAATTTCTTGTACTAAACATGAAAATGTTATTTAGAATAGGTATTACTTAATTTCCAAGACATATCAAGTTATCCTGAAACCTAAAATCATGTTATTCAACTAAACGTCTTTTTTTATTTTTTATTTATTGATATTTACAACTGAACATAAAATAATCTAGTAAATTTGAGGAAATCATAATGGTATAGTACAAGCATGTAGAGAAACTACCCATTGGTAGCACTCTAAAAACAGTCTCGAGGCCACCTTCTTTTCAGACGCCTCTTAGGATTGTCCGGAATAAAGGAGGAAGCAAGATTAAAAACTAATGGGTTTGAGTGGTTAGGGAGTTTGTAATGGAAGGATTGATATTTTGGATTTTAAGGATTTTGGATTGTAAGGATTAGATACGAGAGGAATTCGAAGGTTTAGTGGAGCCCCAAAGCTCAACGCCGTAAGTCCAGATAGGCCTTATAATTGTCATGTAAATCAGCATTTTGTAATGAATTGGAAGTTTGGACCGTTTGTCTAGTAAGTGCTGTAATAGTCGAAATCGACGTGCAGTTTCCTGTCTTTTCAGCCTTGTGTGAGGATTCCAGGTTAGTCGTTTGTCCAGATGTAGTCCAAGGTAGCGGATCTGTTCAACAGGGGCTTACGACGTAGGGTAAAGGTAATTTGATGGGATTTTTTGGATTTTATCTTAATCCTACAATTACGACACCATTCTTCGAGGGCTGTGATAAGGGATTGAAGAGTTTGGGATGCAATTAAAGGGTTATTATTAACAGCGAGCACACATGTGTCATCGGTATAAGTGTTAGGATTGGTTGGGATGTCTGCTGTATAGATTGGAACATCG
>NW_027109070.1:0-704 GCF_000696795.3 Halyomorpha halys
TTTATTTGTAACGTAATAAGGAGCATCAAGGATTTTATGTAGGATTTTGGATTGTAACGATTGGATGCGGGAGGAATTTGATGGTTTGGTAGAGCCACAGAGCTCAATGTCTTTAGTACAGGAGGGTAGAGGTTTAGGAGGGAGAGTAAAGGTGGTGTGGTGGGATGTTAGGATTTATTTTGATCCTCCAGTTTTGACACCATTCTTCAATGGATGTTATGTGTTTCTGTAGAGTTTGTGATGCAGTAGTAAGGTCGTTTTTACAGACAGTACACATGTGTCATCAGCTTATGTTGTTAGGACTGTGTTATGGTGCATTGGGATGTCAGCTGTATAAAGGACTAAGACCTAAGATACTACCTTGAGGAACACCGGCGGACTGAGAAAAGAGACGTGAGTAGGCAAGGTTATGATTTACTTTAAAGATTCTTTTTTAAATTTGAAAATGTAGCTAACCAATCGAGTTGGTTTAGCTTCTTTTTTTAAAATTCATTTATTGATATATACAACTGTATTTACATAAAAATACATATAGTAAATTTGATGTACTATCAATATACATCTAGTATGTATAGTAATCAAAGTCTATAGTCCTCATGATTTTAAATGGTTTCAAATATATAAACACGTTTATTAATAAAACGGATAAATTATTAATTAATGCTCTAAAATTCGTTTAAGGCTGTTTTAAACTTGACTAAATT
>NW_027109070.1:780-1234 GCF_000696795.3 Halyomorpha halys
TAAAAAAGAATAAAGTTGAGAGAAAAAGGATCAAAATTGTTTTAAAAAGAAACTAAACCACTCTCAAACAAGTATATTAATAAAAAATAAATCTATTATTATTTAAGTTACTTTTTATTTCTAGTTAATATGTATATGTGGTATAATTGTACACTTACCTCCCTCATACCTATTGTGTGGTGGTTTGAATGTATTATTCCAATAAAAATTAAAAAAAAATAGAAAAACAAATAAAAAGTGAACCAGTTTTCACATGAGAACTTCAACTACAAATTACTTTTTAAGTCCAATACTTAATATCAACGCAAATACTGGTCCAATATTTTTTTTTTTTGGTATTGTAAAAAAATTAATTTTACCTTTTAAATCATTCCTCACAATTTCAAAAAAAATTTATACTTTTTTTGTTAATGAATCAAATTTAAAATTAGTTAAAAACTTTTTTCTAGCTTTT
>NW_027109070.1:2804-4061 GCF_000696795.3 Halyomorpha halys
AAAAAAAAAAAAAGGGACTTAGAAACAAAAATGTCATTAATCATTTGTTATTTTTCCTAACCCTAAAAAAAATGCGTTAAACACTGAAAATTTTACTGGAAGATTATTGATGATTGACCGTGTGTATAGATGAATGGAATTTACAGAAAAATTTTCATGAATGGAATATGGTCCGGGTGCGGTAAAAAAAAAAAGAAACTCAAATAGTAAATAATTATACTATTTTTATTGAGCCGAAAATATTATAATTATTTACTATTTGAGTTTTTCTTTTGACTGCACCCGGACCATATTCCATTCATGAAAATTTTACTGTAATATTTAAATTGTAATATCAGATTACTTTTTTATGGTAAAGTAATGTTCGATACAGGGAAATTAAACTAATTAATTTGTTAACATTAACAAAAAATACTGTGAAAATCTTTGCAATAAATTAAAACATAATTATGTACAACATTTAAGCAGACTAAAGTTTGATTTTCAGATTATAAAATTCATCAATAATTTATACCGGGGTTACATTTCCCTGAATCACTTATATATTTACTTTTTTGTTTAAAAAACAAAAACAAAGTTAAGCATAGAAAATAGTAAAACTAACAAAAGTTAAAAAAAAATCATTAAATAATTATTGCTAATTGCAATATTTAAAATATATCAATGGAAAAACGTAGTTATAAGGGTTATAGCCTTAACCAAACAAGTAAATAAAAAAAAAATAAAAAAATCTAATCACATTAATTTTTCTCCTAAATATTTCTTACATGAGATAGATTTATATATATGCCAAAACTATATACTTGGTACTGAAATAAATAATTTTGTACAATTTGAGCTGATTTTTTGAACAAAACAACTGAACCAACCCTTTTTCTTATATAAGCTACGCATGGTCAATCAACAATCTACCAAAAAAGATTTTTTTCAATTTCAATAAAAAGGAAATCAGATCAAATTGAAAATTATTTCTCCCTATATAGAAATTTATTCTATCACTTACATAAAAAAAATAAAATAATGAGAAAATATTGTAATAGAAGAAATTAGCCGATGTAATTTGTATGTTAACATTGTATGTAAACATTGAAAATAAGATAATAATTAAATTTCATGTTTATTCCCATTTACGAAGAGTAAACTCAATTTTGAACTTCTGAAAGCCACGATTTAAAGTTTAGATAAATTCAACAAAGTTATAAGTTCCTTTTCTAGATTACATAGTATAATATTAAAATACCTATAATATTATCATAA
>NW_027109071.1:0-393 GCF_000696795.3 Halyomorpha halys
TCATTATCTGATAATCGTCCTAGGCATCGGAAAAGAAGATGGCTTTGAGATTTTTTCTCTAGAAATGTCATAGTTCTATCAATGGATAGATTATCTACATGTCTGTATCATGTCATTTTATAACTAACATCAAATTTGCTTGTTGTATACATGTGTATTTTTGTATACAGTTGTAAATATCAATAAATAAATTACAAAAAAAATCTGTAGCTTTCTAGTGGAATATAATTCGTCCATATTACTGCTCTTACTTTCGAAAATGTGGTTTCAACCTCGAATAACATTTTTATTCTTATCATCTTATGTCAATTATCAAATAATTTCGTATGGAACCTAAGGACTTTATTTTTTTGAAAAACTCGAATTAAAAATTATTCCTTATACATATATTGG
>NW_027109071.1:2403-3363 GCF_000696795.3 Halyomorpha halys
CAAGCTTTTGATCGAGTCTGGCATCCAGGTCTGCTCTATAAACTTCGTCAATTCCTACCCCAACATATTTCCTTATAATCCGCTCCTACCTCACTGATAGAACCTTTAAAGTAAATCATAACCTAGCCTACTCATCTCTCTTTTCTCAGTCCACCAGTGTTCCTGAAGGTAGTATCTTAGGCACCATTGTTTATACGGTTTATACAGCTGACATCCCAACCCACCCTAGCACAGTCCTAACAACATACGCTGATGACACATGTATACTTTCTGTAAACAACGACCCAACTAATGCATCACAAACACTACAGTGAATATGTGACAGAACTAATTAAATATGAAAAATTATCAATTGACGCAGAACAAAATTCGAAATTAGCTCAGTAATAAATTAGTAATTACAATTCAAACTCGATTCCCTCAGACATTTTTAGATAAAATCGATTAACTGGAAATCCCAATTTATTGAATCGATTTTATACATTTTTTTCGTTATTTGTGAAAACGGTAGAGCTGTCTAATTAAACTTACTATATCGATCTAAAGCTAATTGTTTAATAAGATAGGTCTTGATGATGAATGTTTAACAAATCTTTCTCTGAAGCACATTTGTTTTTAATTTTTTTTTAAAAAAAGCAGTTCTCAATGTTAGCGATAACGAAAAGATGACCTAATATAAAATATTTAAATATTGTATGAATACATAAAGGAGAAAATTGAGATATAGAAATCCAACGGAAAAAAACGTGACTACTGGATCTAATCGGCTTCGTTAAACTGCTGTATTCTTGACGAGAACAAAATTTATATTCATTATTACTATCTTTTCTAAGGACCCGAGTTCGAATCCGGATAGGCAGAAAATTGTTTTGGGTAACCTTAATTGAGTAAAAATCTGGCAGTCGAACGTGATTATGGCCAAATCACCTCCTTGCACAACCGTTGGTCTAGTAACAGTAT
>NW_027109071.1:7639-8066 GCF_000696795.3 Halyomorpha halys
AAATATAAAAATATAACAGTAGATTGAAATTTTCGATAAATCCCGTTTTTCTCCTTCAGTTATTCATGAAATTATTTAATATTTTGTATTCATACATTCTATGTTATTGCTAACAATGATGACTGTCAATTATTAATTTTCAAATAAATAACTTTAAAATATAGTTTAGAGGAATATTTTAAAAACCCACGATTAAGCTCTATTAGTCTATTTTAATGAAGATAAAACCTATGTGGTACAACAGAACACTTGATTTCTCATTGGTTCACTAAATTTAATTAACATTGTTAGAGCCGTTTTGGAGAAAATAATTTTTTTTTTTTTATTATTTATTTATTGTAATTTACAACTGTACAAAACAATACAATAAGTAAATATGTAGTATGTTTCATATACACTTCAAAATCTTGGGAAGGAACCACCCATT